>NC_133657.1:31880138-32165121 GCF_009905375.1 Apium graveolens | reverse complement strand
ACTGTCTTGACGCATACGCGATCACCTTACTGTGTTGCATTAACACACAGCCCAATCCCTTATGTGAAGCGTCGCTGAATATCACAAAGTTTCCTTGGTCATCTGGAAGTACTAACACCAGAGCTGTTACCAACCTCTGTTTCAACTCTTGAAAGCTATCCTCACATTCTGCACTCCAATCAAACTTCTGATTCTTCCTGGGTAACTTGGTCAATGGCGTGGCGATTTTCAAAAAATTCTTGACAAACCTTCTATAGTATCCTGCCAATCCTAGAAAACTTCGCACTTCCGTAGGAGTCTTTGGCCTTTCCCAACTCATAACCGCCTCAATCTTTGCCGGATCCACTTTAACTCCTTCATTTCCAATGACGTGCCCCAAGAATTGAACTTCCTTTAACCAAAACTCACATTTGGAAAACTTGGCATACAACTTCTCTTGACGAAGTATCTCCAATGCTATCCAGAGGTGTTGCTTATGGTTTTCTTCCGACTTAGAATAAAAAATGATGTCATCAATGAATAGCACTACAAACTTACCCAAATACTTCTTAAATACTCGATTCATCAGATCCATAAACGCGGCCGGGGCATTAGTCAATCCAAATGGCATTACTAAGAATTCATAGTGTCCGTATCTGGTCCTGAATGCTGTCTTGGGAATATCTTCTTCCTTGATCTTTAATTGATGGTATCCCGATCTCAAGTCAATCTTTGAAAAGCAGTTTGCTCCCTTCAGCTGATCAAATAGGTCATCTATTCTTGGTAGCGGGTAGCGGTTCTTGATCGTTACCTTATTCAACTCCCGATAATTTATGCATAGCCGCATACTCCCATCTTTCTTCTTTACAAACAGAACAGATGCTCCCCATGGTGACGTACTTGGCTGTATCACTCCCTTATCCAACAATTCTTGTAGCTGGCTCGCCAACTCTTTCATTTCTGCTGGTGCCATCCTATATGGGGCCTTTGAAACTGGTTCCGTTCCTGGAGCAAGGTTGATCTCGAACTCGATTTGTCGATCTGGTGGTAAGCTTGGTAGTTCGTCTGGAAACACATCGGGGAACTCGTTAACAACGGGGATATCTTCTATGCTGGGGCTGCCTTTTTCTGAATCCACTACATAAGCTAGGAATGACTCACAACCTTTTCTAAGTAACTTCTTAGCCTGAACGATTGTAAGAAATAGTTGCTCTTGCCTCTGCCCCTTAAATACTACCTTCTCTCCACTCTTCGTCTTTAAATACACTTTCTTAGTCTTACAATTAATCTGGACATTATTCTTCCCTAACTAATTCATTCCTAAAATTATATCAAACTCTCCCAACTTGAAGAGTATCAAGTCGGCTAAAAACTTATACCCCGAAATATCAATCTCACACTTCGGACAGAATTGATTCACATGAATCTTCTCTTGGTTCGCAATTACCATATTTACTACCTCGCTCATAACCATTTTATCACATTAAAGTTTATCAATAGAAGTTTCTGATATGAAAGATCTTGTTGCTCTCGAATCAATCAATACTTTAGCTTTGACATTATTGAGTAAAAGTGTACCTGCTATCACCTCAGAATTCTGAACAGCATCCTTCATCTTCAGATCGAATGTCCTTGCTATTGCTTGCGGGGTTGTTGTAGGTGGTGGAGGTAATGCCAATACCTCGGGTGGCACACTTGCACTGGTACTTTCCGCATTCATCAGAGCTTTGACTGGTCCGGTTGCCTTGCACTCCCTAGCTATGTGTCCAGTCTTTCCATATTTGTAACACGTAACTCCTGGCTTCGGCATCTTGCACTCATTTGCCAAATGTCCCTTCTGGTTACACCTATAGCAGGTCATGCTCAGTTTATTACACACTCCAGGGTGCCTTCTTCCACAGTGCTTGCATTCCGGTCTCTGGAACCTGTTTTCTCCAACTTGTCCTTGGCTTGCCTGGTTGTTCCCCCTTGATTCTTGCCTTTTGCCAAAATTCCCTTTCTTTTGGAAATTTCCGCCCTTATGGAATCCAATCCTCTTTACATTCCGATCTTGTGAACTTCCGGCTTCAGACTTTTCTCCATAAAATGGAACCTTCCTCTTCTTGTTATCCCTTTCCTTCCTTGACTGCATCCCATTATTCTCAATCAGAGTAGCTTTCTGTACTACTCCCGCATAGGTTTCAAGCTCAAACATAGCCACTCTATCTCTGATCCAAAGCTCCAATCCTTGCTGAAATTTCTTTGCTTTTTCCTCCTCAGTGCTGGTATACTTTGTCACAAACCTTGATGACTTAGTGAACTTCTTCTCATACTCTAGTACAGTCATGTTCCCTTGCTTCAACTCAAGAAATTTAAGCTCCATCTGATTCTGCATGTACTTAGGGTAATACTTTTCCAGAAATAACTTCTTAAATCTCTCCCAAGAAGCCTGCTGAGTTGCTTCCATAACTTTTACTGATTCCCACCAATAGATGACTTCGCCCTTCAAGAAGTAGGTAGCATATGGCGTCTTCTGATCGTCTCCTAACTGTACCAACTCAAAAGCCCTTTCCATTTCCTTAATCCATGTGTTAGCTATTACTGGATCAGTGGTATCATGAAATGCAGGTGGATTCACATTCTGAAAAGCCTTGAAAGTGACAACTTGTCTAGGTGGTACTGGTGGTTCGGGTGGTTGGTGTGGTTCACGATTATCTTGGTTTTCAATTCGTTGTTGAAGGGTTAGTTGTTGTTGAGCTATAGCATTGGTTTGCTGTTGCAAAGTTTCCAGTAGTCGAAGAATATTTGGGTCTGTGGTAGATGTGGTTGTTGGGTTCTTCTTTTTGGGAGGCATGATCCTGAAATAAGAGTTATGTCAAAACATATATGAATGATAGAGTAATTTGAGGGTATCGCATGGCATTCTTATTTACATATGAGGTCAAGTTTCAAATTAAGCAGATATGGCGATGCAGATAAAAGCGTAAAATAACAGTTGAGAGCATATGGAACAATAGTGCATGATTATTGAAATTTAAAGGTCACAATACATCTGGATTAGGACAAAGTCTGATTCTAGGATCAACAGGCTTATTTAAAGGAAACAACCGGGAATTCTACGAAGTCTGATAGTACAACAACATGAAAAGGTAAATGGAAAGAACTAAGGCTCCACTCCATCTGAATGGGGCTTGGTAGTCTTCTCCTCTCGAAGCGTCTTCACAATACTCTGGAGCTCATCTGCCATAATCTGGATGATATACTGGCTGGTGCGGTCTCGGTGCGATGGCATCTCCTCAAGCTTAGTGTTGACGTACTGAACCAAAGTCTCAAGTCTTGCAGTCATCTGCTCCTTGGTCTTCCCTTCATAGTTTCGGCTGTCCGGGTACACGCTCTTCAGTCGGTCTATCAGTCGGTCGTACTTGCCCTGAAGCATGTCAAACTCGCGCCTCAACTCAGCATACACGGAGAAAGCAATAGTGTCGTCCGACCCAGAGGATGACGAGGAATGCGCCCTTTGCTGACAAACCAATAAGTGGAGTATTAATAATAAATTTACTTAACCTACTCTCTCGCATATTATCTATAGCCTATACATAAATCCTATAACCTATTTGGACTGTCCAGGGACTCTAAACCGTAGCTCTGATACCAAAACATGTCACACCCCCAACTTAACCAGCAAATTAAATATAACTATTACGATATTTAAAAATAAGTAAACACAACATAATCCCAGATCTTACAGTTTAGGGTTTGGAACAGCCCAACACTACCATCTATTACAACTGATTTTAATATCAAATCCTCACACAATACTATCTCTTATTCTACCTGAGCTCGAACATACGCATCAGCGTCACAGGTCTTACGGGTGGCCTGCTTGAATCTAACCATAGCTGCTAGCTGAAATATCAGGGTAAAGCAAGAAGTGAGCCAAATGCTCAACAAGTGCTAAACAATACGATACAAAACATAAATCGAGATATATATTAAAGAATGACAATGTTAAGACATAACCAATGATAACAAGAGATAAAACTTTGGGTGATGGCATCATTTGCTTGTATCAAAACAATTTCAAAATCATATCTTAATCAAAATCATTTTATGACGCTACGGATTACAGCCGGTGATCAGCCGCGAAGTAATCCTGAACCTCGCTGGGTTCCAAAACATTGATGGGATCCCTAGGCAACTTTTAAGCCTACAAATAAGTGTGGAAAGGACTCACGTCTCAGTCCAAATCCACTATTCAGAGAAAACATTTATCCCCCTTTGGGACTAAAAATCCATATTTTAATCATTTTAAAAATTGATGCCGATTTATGACAAAATCTCTTTTGATTGTAAACATTTTTATCAAGGGATTATAGATCAACTTGAAACACTGGAAATATGTCACAAAATCTCAAGGCCATGATCCACTAGACTTTACTCTATTAGGGTAACTGAAAGGTTTCCATATACAAGAAATTGGACAAGAAAATTTAGCAAGGCTATTGGATATTATGAAAGAGTAATGCTAAACTAGGCTTAAAACAATGGTTTTCGATAAGGTACAAGTACTAGAACATCAAGAAGATAAGCTTCATGAATACTAAGGGTGTTAAGGTATGAAGAAATGATCTTTAACTCAGGATATATCAGAATTGTCAAGCTTTAGGATAGGAAAGAGGGGTATCAATCAATTAGGGACAACTTTGATAAATATCTGGCTTTCAGGTATCAAGGTAAGGTTCTATAGGGGTTCAAGTATCAGGATGAGATATCAATACTTAGGAATCATTAGCATGGTAATCAAGAGGATCAACCAAGTGCTATAACAACTCTTTATTTTATCATGGCATTCAAATTACTTTAATATACTATCATGATAAGACTTTTGAACTACTTGCAATACGTACTCGAGGGTTCATGGCATTTCTATATGATTCAAAGATAAACCTAAGATACACTTGATTCAAATATATCAAAATGACTCAGGATAGTTGCATCAATATATATGAACTATTTGTAGTGAATACGAAAGACAAGTTGAATCACTTGCCTTGAGAAAGGCTGGTCTGGTCTGGCTGGTAGGAGCAACTGGAAGCTTCACTCGACCTTTATGGCAAGTTTACCCTCGTCTCGAGATCCTATATAATAATAATAATCCTTATTATAATATAATCTCACCAACTTAACCTATTTTCAACACAAATGGCACTTAGGCCTATACGCACGCAATTTATATTCACCTTATAAATATAATCGTACACATAGCCACATATACTCACATATCATATTTTAATACCAAATAATATCACACACACCATAATGCAACACTAGGCTTGGATGATCTCGACTCACAACTTAAGTCACTTGGTCGCTATACTTAGACAAAGTCTCCAAATTTTGGCTTCCTAACTCGATGTGCCTTTACTAAACTATCCAAGACCTATTGACCCTCACTTGGGCCTTTTTCTCTACTGAATTTATAATATCTTACCACCATAGTGGTCAACCTAGATCTCACTCCTAAGTGTTCTAAAACTATGTGATAAGTGAAAGTGCTCACTGGTGTAAATTTCAGAATGACATCTATGGTTTCTTGAGTTCATTAGACACCCTTAAACTACTAGTTTTCCTCCAAAACTCTTACACAAGACTCTCCTGACCTTAGGGCATCTCCCAAACTTGATATGGCTCAAGGGCCTAACTTAGGCCCAACGAGGCCCAAGCTAGGCCCTTGAGCCACATCAAGTTTGGGAGATGCCCTAAGGTCAGGAGAGTCTTGTGTAAGAGTTTTGGAGGAAAACTATTGGGCCTCCTTGGGCCTAATCTTAAAATCCATGGTTCCCCTGTTTTTCTGGGCAGAAAAATGCCCTGACTTGAATTAACTTGTGACACATGGTTCTAACTCATATCCTATGAACTATGGTTGGAAAAAGCTCTCTAACAGTCCCTCTAACTAAGGCCCAACAGGTCCTAATGAGGGCCTACCCATGACATGATCAAAACTTCCTATTTCTATGTTGCAACAAAACTGTCCCCTGCTGGACAGATTTTGTGATTCCACTTGTGCACCTAACCAAACGACTTGGAAACCTCCAACCAACAGCTAAAACCTTTCATATACTCCTAATTATAGCTTCTGGTGGCTTGGACCTTAAAGTGCACATCAATGACATGGTCAAAACTCACTCTAAACCTCAGGGTACTAAACTGATTTTCTGTAGAAACTAAAACTCTCCTTTCTCCAAGGGTTTTACTTGACAAACTCAACCACCAACAACCCAAATACCCAAACCAAGACTTAAACATGGTGATCTACTGAACCAACTTCCTTTCACTCAAAATAATCTTGGTGGAGATCATCCTTACCTAAGGTGCAACATGGCAAAACAAAGGAAATCACATTTCACAACTTACAAGTCATCAAGTTTTTGAAAATAACAAGTTATGTATTTTTATAAAATATATACACGAATTATTTCCATACATCAAGGAGCACTAATCAAGATTAACACCTTATCCCTACTGAAATTAAAGCTTACTAAAAAAATCTTTCCAAATGATCAAAATCTTCCAACATTCCAAGAGAAATCCACATGCATGCATAACTTCGAGTTTTACAAACCAAAACAACATATTTTCTAAATATAATCTTTCATGAAATTGACATGCAAGCCTAGCGTAAGCTATATCTAGATGATCACTTAGCATGCAAAGAGTTTCATCAAGTTTTCACTACAAAATTCATGCCATTACCACATAAATATACAAGAATTGAACAAAGCAACAAGAATGATCTCAAGGACCATTCATTCGGCTCCCTTAAGGTCATGGCCGAATGAAATGGAAGGGAAATGGCCATTCAACATCAAGAGTTTCCTTCTCAAGACTTGGCACTTCACCATTCCTTGTAGTCCTCTCAAAAACAACCTTAAATCCATAAGAATCAAGGTTGTACTTTGAGTTCCAACTAAAACCTGGACATGCAAACTTAAAACTTAAACTTTTTACTCAAAACTTTTTGAAGTATATATGATCATGATATGGGAAGTAGTATTTACTTGTATAGAAGGTGAGAGCTTGAATGAGGAATGAAGAAATGGGGAGGGGGTTGGTTCTCGGCTAAAACCCGAGAGGAGAGGGGGAGGGCCGAGAGTGATAGGGAGGAGGGAAGGAGGAGAGAGTGAGGTGTGGGTGGAGTGTGAAATGATCATGACACTTTGCTTGTTTTATGATTTTTGATTTGACAAAATATGAGTGGAAATAAGAATTGACAAGAATAACCTTCCAATTATACTTAGATCATTTTGCATGCAAGGACAAAGAAGGAATTTGGCTAGTAAAATGAGAGTTAGTGGGGTTGGAATTGTCTCTTTAGCCCTTTAAATTGAATAGAAAAGGATTTGCATGCAAGGGCAACCATGTAATTTGATAATTAATAAGCAACTTATTTTCAAAGATTTATTTTTATATAATAAAATAAAAGTTCAAAAATTATAAAATTTATACCATAAAATAATTTGGATTTTTAGAGATTTTATAAAACCACTTTCAAGATTTATGAACAAAATATCATTTAAAAGAAAATTTCTCCAAGGCTTAGAATATTCCTTATAAATCAAAAATTAAGGAAATAAATAAACTTTTACTTTGAAAAATCATGTACTACACATAAAAATTTTATAATGCAGAAATTCTCACTAACACATCGTGAAATCATTGATCATATTTACTTTCGACTTTAATATTATACCAAAACCACAAATAATATTACACGAAAATGCCGGTCGTAACAACTGTGGCCCCCTCTCCTCCACCAAAAATCATTGATACAACTGTGGCAAATATTTCTGACAAGGAGGACGCGCCCCCCGAGTGCCAGAATACTATCACGGATGATCAATCATTCGTTCTCAGATATCTGGGCGCATCCTCTTCTGGAACTTTTTCCGAAGAAGAGGTAAGGGGTTGGACCTTCAGGACTGAGGAGCAAACTGAGCAGGCCATGGTAATGGCTGCAGCTGAACTTCACTTGCACGCGAGGCATAATGTTAAAGTGCGTTTTTATCGAGGTACTTGTTTTATCTCGTTTTGTGGGCATTTGCATATATTATATGTGTTTTCAGGGTTTACTATTAATTTAGAAAATATTTCAGTTTTATAAAAATTATCGGATCGGGCCCATATCGGGACGTCAAACCCCACAAAAATCAGACTTTTATTTTTATAAAATCGTGGAACTTTCAAATATTTTATATTTTCACATTTTTGAAATATTCGTAATTTTTGGAAAATTGTGATATAAATATTATATTTTTTTGATTAGATATTATTCCCCGCTAATTATTAATTTTGAGCTAATTGTTTAAATATTGTACTGATTTTAGTTAAAAAACAAAAAAAAGAAAAGAAAAAAAGAAAAATGTGGCAAATTTACCCCCACCCACCTGCCCCCTAACCCGCGACCTCCCCCTCCCCCTTATCTGTTTTCTTTTTTCCCACCCTATTACTTCCTCTCCTCTGTACTTCTCTATCTCACTCTGCCTAGTATATTTATATACTTTAAATTTTCAAAAATTCATATCTTCTAAACCGTCCATCCAAATTTCAATTGTTATATATAAAAATGATCAGCGCTTCGATACCTACACATAAGTATATTATTGCAAGGTTTTGCGGAAATAATTTGCGTAGCATATTTTCGTGTTAATTTATTTTCGGGACATAGAAAAGGAGTTTGACGACGTTGATTACTCCACATGGCATTTCAGCGTGTATATGGTTATGACTATGAATTTCGGATTTTTCTGGAGATATTTTACGGACATCAGATATTCACATCCGGGTGATCAGAATTTATTTTGGGCAACAATTTTGAAATTCAGCCTTCGTACTTGTGTATATTATAGCATGTTAGTGTTTATATATTTATTTAATAAATTTCAGAAGTTGTTGTAGAAGTCGCTGTTGGCCGTATTTTTCGTTTCTGGCGTGTTTATATGTGCAAATATAAATTATTGTGCGTTTTAAATTTAGTGATTTTATTAGAGTACAGTTGGATTGTGTTGTTTGGGATTGATTTTGAGGGGGTTCTGATCCAGGGAAAAAGTCCGTTTTACAAAGATGTTATTTCAAAATTTTTATTATAAAATATCTATTTTAATTTCAAATCATTATCTTTTATTATTTTTGAAAATTATAATTTGAATTAATTATTTATAATTTGTTTTGATTAATTATTTATTCATTTAATTAATTGATTAATTCATTTAATCAATTAATTTTATTTATAAATAATTGAATGAAGTATAATTATTTATAATTAAGCCAAATAATATTCTAAAATTATTTTGAGCTTTTAAAATTATTTAAAGGTATTTAAAATTTAGTTAATATTATTATTTATTGAATTAATCTTATTTTATTCATAATAAATAGACCATTCATCCGTTTAATACGAAATGAACGTGACTAAACTCAGAAAAATATAATGCTTCTATTAAAAATACTTTCAAGACATGAATCCTTTTATTTCGGAAGGTCGCTTATTTTGCAAGTTAGTTCTGAGTCGCGTATTTATCGAAATGTCATATTCTGACTCAGTTTCAGTTTTAAATCTACCGAGTCAAATATATTGATGAATCAAGTCATGTATTATATGAATTATGTTGTACGTGAATTATATGTTTACTGCAAGTCACAACAGATTTTCTTATGTGTTTACAACAAGTCAAGGCTGATTTTTACTATGTATTTGATTGTTGATTGAGATTGGAAACAAGTGGATAGTCTAATAAATAGAGGAAATGCTGCCGAATTTTCGGTAGATTTCATATCCATTTATTGGATATAAATGAGTTTATTATATAAATAAACTGTTAGTCTACATATCTTCGAAACATGTCTACATGCGTATATGGGTCAAGAGTCTTGTTTCTGGATGTTTTCTTTAAATGTGGGTTATCTTTTGGGTAGACGATAGAGTTTTGACGCGCAGTTCATCGAGTAATAATCGCGCAGACAATTAAGAGGGTATCTTTTAATTATAGATGTGAGTTGTTTAAGTCGATCAAGATGAGACTTTGGGATCCAGATTAAAGTTGAACAGTATTGCATATCGGCCTTCTAGCAATCACAGGAGCAGCATATCAGTGAATTATTAAAATAGAAGACAACAATGTCATGAGATGTTGGAACGAGTCAATTATGTTATTGCGAGTGTGCTTAACTGCTAAAAACCAAAGTCAAGTTTTCTATGTTATTCTAATTCCGGAATAGTTCAATATTTTACATATAAAACTGCTTATAATTATGCAAGTTTTTATACGCTATTCTAATTCCAGAATAGTTATATATTTATAGATCTGGATTAAACTATTTTATAAAGCTTTTGGAAGACATTGCATGCATATAATCATTGGGATTATTGAAGTCGTGTTATTCTAGCAATTGTTCCGCTTGCATATAATTCATTTCCATATTGATAGTTAATAACTATGCAATCCCATTTCCCTCTATACAGTGGTACTTGATATTGATATTTAGCGAATAACTAATCATTCTAGTTATTTCGCCATCAGTTGTTCAGATTACTCCGGACCATGAGAAATGGGTAGTAGATTATGATAGGATATCGATTGATTCGATTTCTTTATGACGGAAAATTATTTTGATTGGAAGATGCGTAAATGGCCTGGGCGGACGGTCTAGCATTAGGGCTTTGTGTTAACTGAAATATGTTAACACAATTTTGTCCTTCAGCCACACTGTGCCTTTTTATTAAAGTACATATCGGTTGTGGCCGGTATGTAGCTTTTGTTTGAGTACTCATGTTTGGGATCTGAATTCTACGAATTTTGATCCATCTCTATCATAGTGGCTGATCAGCATGTGATAGGGCATCCGCCGGAATATTGTGATTCCCAATCTAAAACTTATTGCATACTATTTTATAAGCTTACTGTTAGCTTCAGTTATTATTCATATATCATTGATTATATGTTGTTCTTTCTTTATCAACATAATATTGTTGCTGATAATCGTACATAAATGATTTATCTCGTGCTTCTGTTTTGAAGAAAAGGTGAAAATACAGTTTTGATTTAGTTTCTGGTTGATATTGATATTTAGTTTGTTGTTAAATATCAAAGGTGTATTAATAACGATGATTGATATTGACTTCAATATGGGATATTGTTAGCATCAAAGTTCGTATTAATATCTAATTTGATATGACATCAAAATGAGTATTAATTTCAAGAGTTGGGTTTTGAATGAGTTTATGATTCGGTCTATAATCACTTTTTCATATTATTGTTTACGATAATCATGTAAACACTGTTTTACAAGTTTTATTCTCATCAAGATTTAAAGTATTGCTGAAGCATTTTCGCTCAAAAATATCAAAATGGTTTTGAATACATTCAAGGAACCAATTCTGGGATTCCTTAACAAATTTTCTGATTCAGCAATTATGATTTTAAATGTTCTGCGCTAGTGCAGATGTGGGTTTTATATCAAAAGACCATATATATGTTATAATGAACTAGATGAGCATTTCTTTCACTCATACTTGCCTGTTTTAAAATTTAACCTTCCAGTGAGGATTATCTTGCACTGTTTAGCCGTGTAATTGGAGAAAGCAAAGAAGAAGCTTTTGGAAGATGGTTGGTCCATGGTTTAGGGAACTAGTGTAAGTTCTGTTATGTAAAGCTTTTTGTGTATATATATTATAGTTGTATTATCGTGTATTTGGGCCTAGTACACTTCTTTTCGAAGTTATACTAGCGGGTTTAGTTTTAAGTTCTGAAATTGTTGAAAAAGATGTTTTAAAAGAAAGTGAAAAATTTATTTGTGGAATTTGGAATTCTTATTTTTAGAACTGTAACATAAAAAGATCTTGGTATATTTTAGGGTCACAGATGCTATGTTTCAACTGCTAGCATTTATTTATTGATTCAACAAGTTATTTTGGATTGAGGTTTCGTACTGATGACCAAATCCTCTGACCCCGGATTTGGGGGCGTCACAGGTTGGTATCAGAGTAGAGGTTATAGTAAACTAGAAATGAGAGTGTGTAATAGTGTATATAGTTATGTAAGAACGCCAGAGCTCATATCAAGTTCATGTTAAACTATTGGATATAGTACCAATGATTAAGTTAAGATAGGCGTGCTCATTTGAGATTATTGTGCAGAGCTAGATAGAATTCCTGGCAGCTGCGAACGTCTATTGTGGAATCTTCCGAGGCTACTATGAGTCGACCGTAACGTAGATTATCAATAAATTAATGATACAGAGAAGAAGACTTTGGAAGCAACTGACGAGTCATTTGAAGAATCGATAAAGAAAATAAATATGAAGACTTTGACAATGCTTTTTCTTTCTATAAATTATTTTGACATTTCTCAAAAAGAGGTATATGTTAGAGGATATATTCCCTAACACTTATTTTCAAATCACGTATATGTTTTAAATGTGCCATAGGCTATTATGATGCCTATTTTTAGGATTTGATAGCTCTGTCAAGTTATGATATTGGACTTCCAGTTTTCTTATATGGTGGATAGTTTTATTGGTATGTGACATCACATGGCCATTTTGTGCTAGAATTTTGTTTTCTGGATTTCATTTTCTCCAGAAATATCAGCTTTGAAATCTTTTCATTTTTAATCTGAGGTCCTTAACAAGGTATTTATTATAAACCCGTGATTATTCATTTGATTTTGAATTCTTTTCATATTCTTTTACCCTGACTGAAATGAACAACCTTATTTATAAGGGACGCCAAGAATCTCTTTCTGTGTGATAGAAGTTAGGTGGGACGCCATAACTGGTGTGTTGTGCATTCTAAAAAGGCTAATTACCTTCACTTGTAAGTGTCTTAACTAAGGCATGCAACATAAGTTATTTTGATCATATTTGTAACACCCCAAATCCGGGGTCAAGATTTGGTGTCACTATACATTTTTTTTACATAAAATAAAATAATAAACAAATAACCCCTTGAATCCGGATCGTTTACAGGTTATGGTATGAAACAAGAATCTAATCTTCTACAACTTTCAAACAACTAAAATACAAATGTAAATACCTTTGAACTAATGCTCGTATCATATTCTTCTAACTTCTTCAACCTCTCGCAACGGAGATTTCTCGAACTTCTGCTGTCTATCTAAGCTATTCATTTTTATCCTTATCTGTTTCTGGCAGAAATAAGAATTGACAAAGCAAGAGTGAGCCAAAAATGCCCAGCAAGTATATAATTTGAATTTCAAACATTAATTTCAGAGAAAACTTCTGGACAAAATCTTAAAACAATTTTATTTATTTGAATGAGTGGAGTGAGTAAACATTGGCTGTCACCAGCCTTTAACTATAAATTTAAAATCTAAAAGCGACAAGTGATTCCCGATTCATCTCCTGAATCAGGGTTCTGTTCGGTTTTGGAATCACGAAAACCTTTTGAGAGAGAATGTCGTTAATGGCGATCAGCAACAAATTAGGCTGGACACTAGTTCTCACATATGTACTATACCTACTGATCAGTCATGATACAGTGCAGATCTATACCCAACTGTATAGGTCCATTTAGGTACCTAAGCACTATGGCCCATTACGAGGCACTAGTCATCCCGGTCCTCAGGATTAAGCCACACTCAATCCCCAAAAATCACTATCCAGCCCGTAGAGTGTTTTGATGTCAACTCATTTTGAATTCAAAACATCCCAATTCAGGGTTCGCAAATAACCCGAAAGAATGGGTATTTGCTCAAGAGAGCAATCGAATTATAGGAACACGAATAAAAAGAACATGCATAATATGAGTAATTGCAGCGAAATGTAAAACATTTAACTATTCTGAACTTAGAATAGGAACGAATAAATATTTACAGAAAATCAGGAATACTTGCAGTATTTTAAAAGAAAATCAAGAGTACTTGCAGTATTTAAAAGAAAGTTCGGAAATACTTGCCTCAATAAGCTTTAACCGTTATTGACTTTGGTTCGAATTTAATCATTCGGCTTTATCGTCAAACTACTATCCTATTCTGGATACGATCCCAACATTCAGACCCTTTGGTCGAAACTTCGTTGATCTCGACGTCTAATCACTAGATCGTTTCTAGTCCGATGTCACGTCTCGGGTTTTCCGTGTAAACCTACACGGTTGAAATACCTTAATTCGGATAACCGCTTAAGCTTAACATCAAATCGTTATCCTATTCTACCCAGACGATTTTATCACCGAATTCATATTTATATGTATTATCGAAATACACATAACAATTATGGTTCACGTCTTCGAAACTCGGTTCAGTATTTATTTTCAGAAAATATATATATTTGTTATTTCGAAAATAGGGTAATCGATTATTCACAAAATATCTTGTCACGTCGCGTAAATAGGTTTCATAATGTTCAATTATATCCTCATTCGACGTTACCGACAATTACAGGTTACGTTCCCGTATTTTTGAAATTTATTTTTCTGAAAATCAGGCAGCGTTTCCTCTATTTATCGACCTACCCGTCGAAATCAAATCGACCTCAAATCACAACAACAGCCACAACATAATTCAATCCAATTACCAAGTCCCAAACTACGATTCGCTTAATTATTATTACTATTCGTATTTTGCATTTTTATTCGTATTTTGTGTTTTAAATCGTATTTTGTATTTTAAATTGTAGGACTCAGAACAACGCCATCACAGTCCACCGTCGGCTCGCCGAAGCTCATCGCCGACGGCGGCAAAAATTCATGGGTACCCGTATAATCGGGTTTCCAACACGTATTTCACCGATAAATATAATTAAATCTCGCAAACATCGAATAATTTTCATCATGAATTAGCTGAGAAATTAAAATATCAGCAAAAAAAATTAATTTACAGGACCACCGGCAAACGCGCACACGCGCGGCCGAAAAATAGGAATCAATCGGCAATAACAGAATAGGGTCAGAGAAACAAAAGCCAAGCCACACAGCACAACACACACCACCGCACATGGCACCAACACACACAAACGAAACACACACAACTTCACACACATAATACACATATATACCCACGAGTATATATATACATATGTATATCAACAGAAATGAATCAAAACTAGTAACCGGAAAAAGACGGCAGGAAAGGTATCGGAGCAAGGCCGGCATAACAGGGCAACAGGAGGAGGAAAGCAGAGAAAGAAAGGAGAAAGAGAGAAGGGAGAGTAGAGAGATTAGAGAGAAGGCGAGGGAGAGAGTGAGTTCGAGAGAGAGAGAGTCGTGGATGGGAGAGAAGAGAGATCGAGAGAGTTCGAGGGAGAGAGATTGGATAAGCCCGTTTGTGATTATCTGTTGTGCCTTATCGTTATTTAATCGGTAAACTCGGCAATAACTATGACTACTACGTAATTGGTACTAAATTTGTAATCTAACGAATCGATTTACGGTTAATTTTAAACCGAAGAAAACAATCAAATGCATTTTAGAATTTTCATAATAATTAAAATTAACAAAATAAAATTTTCGAAAATTTTAAATTATTTTTAATTTATCAATTATACCCGTATTTTAAAATTTTACCAAATACATGTGCGATTAAATAAAAGCCAGAAAATTTCCAAAATAATTTTAAATTTTCGAAATATTTAAAAGTTAATCAAATAAAATTTTCAGGGTTTTTGAAACATCTTGAAATTAAATATTGATTTTACAATTAAATGGAATCAGAAATCTCATTTAAAGTTAATTCATAAATAAAATATTGATTTCTAAATTTTATAACTCCTAAAAAAAATTGTAAAATAATAAAAATAATTTTAGAAACAATTTTAGCATTTTTAAGAATAAATATTCAATAAAGTGACTTTAAAATGAATTAAATGCATACAACTCGATAATTAATTATAAAAGAAATCTTCGCGTCCAACCAATCCAACATAATTAACAATACAGCAACACATCGCTAACAGAACCTTTGCATATTTTATTTATTTAACATTTCGATAATTACATTTACAGACCGGATCCGAAAATAGGTTACTTAGCCGCAAAGTAACTAAAAAGGTGATACGATTTTAATATAAGAATTGGATAATTATCAAAACAAAGTTCCCTATAAAATACTTTATACGAAATTAAGGTGATAATGTCTCGCCTTTTAAGAATATGGAGTCTTATCGATATATAAAATGATTTGCGTATCGAAAATTTCACACCGGGACTCGTACAGGCCAAACCGTACCCCGGATCGAAAAGTCAAAACATGAAAAGTATTCAGAATCATCAAATTAGGTTAGGAAGAAGTTTTCGGAAGAGTTTCGGGTTGTATAAACGCAAAAACGATTGAAGTGTGACGATTTCTGATTCTAAAAATTAATTTTATAATTATGTAAGTATAATAATTATTAATTCTATAAATTCTTATAACATCATATAATAATCCCAAAAATTACCATAAAAATACCAAAATTATCTATATTTAATTTTGGATAATTAAAAATAAAAATAGCTTATTTTTATCAGAAATAAACATCCAAATATTAATATCAATTATCAAATAATTCACCAAAATTCACATAATAATTATTTATTGATAAAAATAATTACATAAATTTCCCAGACGTTACATCCTTCCCCCCTTAAGAAGATTCTGTCCTCAGAATGATGCTAAGGAATAGACACTGATACATTTCGAGTATCTATTTAAAATTTCTCAGGACTCACTACTTTAATCACGATTCAACGATCCCCTACCGTCATCAAATTTATCAGTTGCTCCTGCAACCCCTAACTCAATCTTTTACTTCACACATTTGGAGCTAAATTAATCTTCGTAGTCATACGCACATAAATGCCTTATGGACTTGTTACACCTGTGACAACAAGACCAACTCATTCACCATCGTTCTATCTATCTCACTATTTCAAAGGACTAACTTAATTTACACTAACCTTCTTTTCTTTCTAATTCTAATAGTTTGTGTTCATGAGATTTCTATTTTTAATGACTGTTCTACTTTACGTTTCAGGCTTCTTTCACTTCGATTAGCCTGACCCATAATCGTTTTCAATCGTATTCGAGACTCTTTAATCGATCTCTTGCATTTTCTATTCGTCTGCGCCCGATATCCTGAGCTCATGACGTCTGATGCTCCGGAATGTTCTATGTCTATTCCAAAAACTAAAAAGGAAAATCTCGGCAATTGCATCTACTCACCCCTTGGTAGCATACTTCTATTTTTTTCTCAACCACTATCAAGTAGATTCATCAAGCGAGAATCTGTTACTATCTAAAAGGAAATATTAACTTGGAACAGAATGAATCATAACTTTAACAAAAAAAAAATCCGGTCTCTGGGTACTAATACTCATTTTGTTGTCATATCAAATAAGATATCAATATGAACTTTGATGCTCACAACGTCCCATGCTGAAGTCAACATCAATCATCTGCATTAATACCACTTTTGATATCCAACAACAAGATAAGTATCAACATAACCCAAAAGACCAATCAAAACCTATTTTTCAATTCCTAACTTTTCCAATTCTTCTAACCATTTTCCAACAATCGTAATGGTATTTACTCTTTTTTTTCTATTTGAAACATTTGTTTCTAAATGGACCTTTCCTGTTTGGTAGTTAACCACACACTGGAACTCGTAATCAATTATAACCAGAATTCATATCTTTGAAGATGAAACTGCAGTTGCTATTTTTCAACTCTTCGCAAGCATATCTTCAGGCGTTCACCTTGGTCTTTCTTAGTCCTTGAATCAGCGAGGATGTTATCAATAAATACAATCACACCATCCCAATACTCCTGGTATATTGTGTTCACTTAACCTTCAAACTTACAATTTCTGATAATTGACGCGTAACCCCATACCTCTATTTTCTTTTTCTTTTATTTCCATGACCACTTTTGTTCTCAGCACAAAATACTCTTTATTTCATTATTCTTTCATTCCACATTTCTGAAGTTTTCCTTCACTTATTATTTTATCCCTATTGAGTTATACGATACAGGGCTTTTGACACCAGCTTGACTCTGTGCAGTAACCGACGAGAAATTCTTACCACATTCCCTGAGGTACCCTTGTTAAATCATTTGTTCGAACCTCCGGAACTTCACTTTAGTTTTAAAGAATTCCGACATGAGATTCATTGCAACGTTCTTCTTCAGCAGTTCGCCATTAATACCTTCGTTTAATCATTCCGGTTTACACGTATTCCTTGAATAAAATTCCCATTTTCAATTATCGACATTTCACTTCATTCCCCAATCAATTCCGGCACAACTGACGTTCATACCTTGCATATATCCTGAATTATTATATAAAATTTCTTTATCATCCTTTAGATTCCATTTCTTGTCTTGATTAGTTCTTCATTCTCATTATTTATTATCTCTTTTGAACACAACAAATTTCTTTTTCTTAGTAATATTACTCTGTTTATTATTGGATAAGTCATTTCTTGAAGTTTATACTGGAATGAAGGCTTTTATTTATACTATTTAAATTCTTACTAACAAAATTATTGAATTTCCTCGATAGCTATTTCCTTAGCTTTGCTTGACGTATCACAGATCGTGCATTTGACTTCTCTTCATTGACCATCATCTCTTTTTTCTGAGTTCACATGCGGACTTCATCAATCTTCGTCTTTCATTGGGTGCTTGAATTTACGAACTTTCCGTTATTTTACAGCAACTTTCATTCAATCGCCATTCAAAAGAAGTGTACCTTCAAATCTTCCATTAATTCATCATTCAATATGGGTATACACCCAAGTCCATCCTGGAACACTATTGCAGATGATATAATCCCTTCTCTTTATCTTGAACCTTTAGTTCTTAAAAGAATTCTTATTACTAGCATGTACCGGTAATTTCATGTTCCTCTTATTCATCAAAAAGAGTGTATTCTTCTGGATCAACCTTGCACCGGGTTGCAGTAACACCATACTAATTGAACTAAGCCTTCAATTTATGTTAACGCCATTACTTTTTCCCAAATTTCTTATCGCTTTGATTTCGGATCTGGAAATCATGTTAGAGATTGACTCAATCTAATTGGAATCGATCTCTATTTAACTAACCATTAGTTGATAAAGTTGATCAATTACCTCCTTTAGCTGATCACTTAAACCAAATGCTGACTAGCTAACTGGAATTAAAGACCAATTATATAAAGTCGGTTTGGTCATAACAACTTTCTCAAGAACCGAGATTGCAATTATTTGGAGTACTGGCGAGAACGACAATACTTTGTCCTTAACTATAGGGTAATTTCTGAAAATTTGGGCAGCACTTCCCCCTACACCATTGACTACCGGTCGGACTCAAGCCGACACCATCAATCAACCAAATCATCCACAATCATATTCGTCCACTTCCATTAACCAAATTCATCCATTCAACACAATTCAGGTTATATCATTTTGATCAGCATATGTACTATTAATTGGCATAATGTATATCTTTTAATTATAATTAGGTTTTACATTAACAATGATTAATATAACCATACCTTTCTCAGTTCTTTCAGGATATTACAAAATGTTGTTAGTGAACTTTAAAATTTATCTTGTTGTTTTTCAAGGATTTTACTTCGCGATTCTTATAACTTATTTCTTGTCATTACCAATTGGGTACAGTTGCTTTTAAGAATTATACCGCATCCGCCAACCAATCACAATAATCATCTATCTTGGACAATACACATTCAATTTTATTAACTAATATGTTCATCTTTTAATAACCACGCACTGTTTTCGTTATCATCGTCGTAATCTGATGGAAACTTAATCGTTATCTCGTTATTTCTTATAACACTCCACAGTCGAATCACCATTCCTTCATCTCCACTTATGTTCCCATATTAAACTTTCGTCACTGACCCGGGTATGAGCATTGAATTCACAATCACTTATTTACGCAAGTTAGAGAACTTCACAATTTCTTGAAGAACACGTTTGAAGTTTGATTACATTTAAGATTTCTCCCATCTTGAATCTTCACGACAAATATCTTCCCGCGACAAAGGTATGCTTCACGTAGTAATTGCATGTCTGAATCATTGTTCATAATTTCTTTGATCTTTGATTATCGGCCCGATACTCGTTTGCTCCGTTTGAAGCACACAACTTTACTTCCTTATTTCGTAATTAATGTACGATTCGCTAACCATTCATTTCACGTCGAAATCCTCTGGTTTGAAGTGCATTACGTTAACGCAATCTACCATACTGATGAGATCCTCGTAACACGAACAACTGCCTGACTTGATATCTTCGCCATGTCCACATTTGTCGGTGCATCCATTTTTCCTCGCTCGCAGATGTCCACCATTTATCAATTTGCAGTCGTATCTATGTTCGTTGTATGGTTCCACGTATCACACTATTTCATTTCTTATGAAATCGTCAGAGATCAGACTTTGCGCAAAAGGAGAGTTTGTGAACATGATTTTGATTGAAAAATGGAATAAGGAATAACAATGCAACAAACAGTTGGAAGAATCTGTAAGTTAATAAATTGAAGGAATAAAAATGAGTGAAGAATGAGACAACCATATTCGTACTCAAGATGGCAAGTCTTTCATACTATATGGCATACAACACATGATTAGGTGGCGTCCCACCTGACTCTTCGTCATTTCGACAAAGCGTCATATCATAACACTGTTGTCTCAATCAAGGATCTGAGAAGTGAAACAATTCAGAAGAAATACAATAAATTTTCTTTCGTTTTCACCTCATATAATTTATCAACAGAAGAAGCTCATACATATTTAAAACTCGAGAAGAACACATGCTATCGTATTTGTAAAAGAATAACATTGTAGATTACTATGGGTCACCGTCCACGCTCCATTTACGTATGCCTCCAGGGACCATTCGGATGAGAGATTCACCGTTTAGGTCACTTTATAACTTCAGAATGTCTTTTGGAAATACCTCCATATCCAAAGCTTTAACAATTCGATCATAATATCGCGTCCTTATAAAATTTACAATCATTGCTTCCAGTCGCATTCAAGAATCAAGAAAAACGTATACTATCATATTAGAAGAAAGGATGTCAGTGCCGATCACCTTCCATGCTTAACCTACATTTGCCTTCAGGATCGTTCGGATACAGGTTTACGATTTAAGTTACCTCATTGCTTCGAAATGATGCCTAGAAATACCTTCACACCAAATGCTTTAATAATTTGATCTTAATCGCGTCGTTCCAAAATTTAAAATCACGGCTTCAGATTTCATCCATGTTGCGTAAAATATCCATCGATCACGCAACGCCTCAATTCCGTCAATAAAAATATAATTCTTCTCCAACCATCTAGAAGATTCTTTCATTTTCTTCAATCATTCTCTAACCGCTCGAATCCCGAATTTTGTTAAACTTTGGATAAATAACATTTTAATATATTGATTCCATTAATGATTTTATTTAAACAACGTTTACCTTCATTTTTCACAGAAAACTTTAAACCTTTCTTCCTGCCAATGGGTCTACTTGGTCCCCCGAACTAATAACACTGAGTCTAAATCCATTATCTTTTTAGGTCATTTTCTGTTGATAATAACAAGAACTTAAGTAGTAATTCGACAACCAAATTGTGAAACTCATTTTATGCAAAAAATTTCTAAAAGTGATTAAGAAAATCTTTTTCGAATTCTCATTTTAAAATTTTTAAAATCAAATGTTTGGTCATCCTTACTAGATAAGTTACTTGATATTCTATTAATCCACTAATGGAATGTCTAATTAAAAGATTGCCCATATAAGGGTCTTTCTACTTCGGTACGCCTTCTATGCTTTTCCTTGGACTCTGTTCGCATTTCTTAGTCGATGAAACTTCATTTACCGTTGTATATCATTTTATTCACAATTTTTTTTACCGTCATGCTAACATCTAGTACTATCTTTGACATTCTTGTCGTCGTCCTTGACGTTACACTTATAATCACACATGCGATTCGATGTTCTGTCTGTAGATAGGGTCGCATCTTCTTGCTAGTCTTACCTATATCTAGGAAGGTAGATATCATTCCTTGCGCAGCTCCCGGTAAGTGATAAGAATCTTCTCGCAACGACGGTGCCTTCGAAACGTGCAACATTAGTTCTTCATCAGCTTTTATCAAGTGGTTGCCTTTGACGTGGAACTCGTCCTAATACTTAGGTCAACTCGTACTAAAGCTCACCTAGCATCTCTTTCACAAGTGCTCACAAGAATCGATCGCTTATTCTTCAACCCCACGTGAAAAGTAGGGTAACATACCCCGTCTCCATCGATTTATCGATTCCTCATTACTGTATGATCTGAGAACTCAATATACCTATAAGGTTGTGATATTTGCCTTATACTTCCTCAACGATCCGATCTTAGCAACTCCATCTCGGATCTACTAATCCTAATTCACACTCAACTCAATTTATCCTGAATATGCCTAAGGCCTTTCCTATCCTGTATGACCTATCATTCCTATCTTACTCTCACCTATTCTTATTTCAGTGACCAATAACCTGCAGCTCTGATGCCAACTTGTAACACCCCAAATCCGGGGTCAAGATTTGGTGTCACTATACATTTTTTTTACATAAAATAAAATAATAAACAAATAACCCCTTGAATCGGATCGTTTACAGGTTATGGTATGAAACAAGAATCTAGTCTTCTACAACTTTCAACAACTAAAATACAAATGTAAATACCTTTGAACTAATGCTCATATCATATTCTTCTAACTTCTTCAACCTCTCGCAGCGGAGATTTCTCGAACTTCTGCTGTCTATCTAAGCTTTTCATTTTTATCCTTATCTGTTTCTGGCAGAAATAAGAATTGACAAAGCAAGAGTGAGCCAAAAATGCCCAGCAAGTATAAAATTTGAATTTCAAACATTAATTTCAGAGAAAACTTCTGGACAAAATCTTAAAACAATTTTATTTATTTGAATGAGTGGAGCGAGTAAACATTGGCTGTCACCAACCTTTAACTATAAATTTAAAATCTAAAACCGACAAGTGATTCCCGATTCATCTCCTGAATCAGGGTTCTGTCCGCTTTTGGAATCACGAAAACCTTTCGAGAGAGAATGCCGTTAATGGTGATCAACAACAAATTAGACTAAACACTAGTTCTCACATATGTACTATACCCTGCTGATCAGTCAGGATACAGTGTGGATCTATACCCAACTGTATAGGTCCATTCAGGTACCTAGGCACTACGGCCCATTTCGAGGCACCAGTCATCCCGATCCTCAGGATTAAGACACACTCAATCCCCAAAAATCACTATCCGGCCCGTAGAGTGTTTTGATGTCAAATCATTTTGAATTCAAAACATCCCAATTCAGGGTTCGCAAATAACCCGAACGAATGGGTATTTGCTCAAGAGAGCAATCGAATTATAGGAACACGAATAAAAAGAACATGCATAATATGAGTAATTGCAGCGAAATGTAAAACATTTAACTATTCTAAACTTAGAATATGAATGAATAAATATTTACATAAAATCAAGAATACTTGCAGTATTTTAAAAGAAAATCAAGAGTACTTGCAGTATTTAAAAGAAAGTTCGGGAATACTTGCCTCAATAAACTTTAACCGTTATTGACTTTGGTTCGACTTTAATTGTTCGGCTTTATCGTCAAACTACTATCCTATTCTGGATACGATCTCAACATTCAGACCCTTCGGTCAGAACTTCGTTGACCTCGACGTCTAATCACTAGATCGTTCCTAGTCTGATGTCACGTCTCGGGTTTTCTGTCTAAACCTACACAGTTGAAATACCTTAATTCAGATAACCGCTTAAGCTTAACATCAAATCGTTATCCTATTCTACCCATACGATTTTATCACCGAATTCATATTTATATGTATTATCGAAATACACATAACAATTATGGTTCACGTCTTCGAAACTCGGTTCAATATTTATTTTCAGAAAATACGTATATTTGTTATTTCGTAAATAGGGTAATCGATTATTCACAAAATATCTTGTCACGTCGCGTAAATAGGTTTCATAATGTTCAATTATATCCTCATTCGACGTTACCGACAATTACAGGTTACGTTCCCGTATTTTCGGAATTTATTTTCCCGAAAATCGGGCAGCGTTTCCTCTATTTATCGGCCTACCCGTCGAAATCAAATCGACGTCAAATCACAACATAATTCAATCCAATTACCAAGACCCAAACTACGATTCGCTTATTTATTATTACTATTCGTATTTTGTATTTTTATTCGTATTTTATGTTTTAAATCATATTTTATATTTTAAATTGTAGGACTCAGAACAACGTCATCACAGTCCACCGTCGGCTCGCCGAAGCTCATCGCCGACGGCGACAAAAATTCACGGGTACCCGTATAATCGGGTTTCCAACACGTATTTCACCGATAAATATAATTAAATCTCGCAAACATCGAATAATTTTCATCACGAATTAGCTAAGAAATTAAAATATCAGCAAAAAAAATCAATTTACAGGACCACCGGCAAACGCGCACACGCGCGGCCGGAAAATAGGAATCAATCG
The DNA here is from genome assembly GCF_009905375.1 of Apium graveolens. NCBI lineage: Eukaryota > Viridiplantae > Streptophyta > Magnoliopsida > Apiales > Apiaceae > Apium > Apium graveolens. The sequence continues at coordinate 32,140,600 of NC_133657.1, read as the reverse complement.
GCAATAACAGAATAGGGTCAGAGAAACAAAAGCCAATCCACACAGCACAACACGCGCCACCGCACATGGCACCAACACACACTAACGAAACACACACAACTTCACACACACAATACACATATATACCCACGAGTATATATATATAAATACATATGTATATCAACAGAAATGAATCAAAACTAGTAACCCGAAAAAGACGGCCGGAAAGGTACCGGAGCAAGGCAGCATAACAGGGCAACATGAGGAGGAAAGCAGAGAAAGAAAGGAGAAAGAGAGAAGGGAGAGCAGAGAGATTAGAGAGAGGGCGGGGGGAGAGAGTGAGTTCGAGAGAGAGAGAGTCGTGGATGGGAGAGAAGAGAGATCGAGAGAGTTCGAGGGAGAGAGATTGGATAAGCCCGTTTGTGATTATCTGTTGTGCCTTATCGTTATTTAATCGGTAAACTCGGCAATAACTACGAGTACTACGTAATTGGTACGAAATTTGTAATCTAACAAATCGATTTACGGTTAATTTTAAATCGAAGAAAACAATCAAATGCATTTTAAATTTTTCATAATAATTAAAACTAACAAAATAAAATTTTCAAAAATTTTAAATTATTTTTAATTTATCAATTATACCCGTATTTTACAATTTTACTGAATACACGTGCGATTAAATAAAAGCCAGAAAAATTCTAAAATAATTTTAAATTTTTGAAATATTTAAAAGTTAATCAAATAAAATTTTCAGGCTTTTTGAAACATCTTGGAATTAAATATTGATTTTACAATTAAATGGAATCAGAAATCTCATTTAAAGATAATTCATAAATAAATTCTAAATTTTATAACTCCTAAAAAAAATTGTAAAATAATAAAAATAATTTTAGAAACAATTTTAGCATTTTTAAGAATAAATATTCAATAAAGTCACTTTAAAATAAATTAAATGCATACAACTCGATAATTAATTATAAAAGAAATCTTCGCGTCCAACCAATCCAACATAATTAACAATACATCAACACATCGCTAACAAAACCTTTGCATATTTTATCTATTTAACATTTCGATAATTACATTTACAGACCGGATCCGGAAATAGGTTACTTAGCCGCTAAGTAACTAAAAAGACGATACAATTTTAATATTAGAATTAGATAATTATTAAAACAAAGTTCCCTATAAAATACTTTATACGAAATTAAGGTGATAATGTCTCGCCTTTTAAGAATATGGAGTCTTATTGATATATAAAATGATTTGCTTATCGAAAATTTCACACCGGGACTCGTACAGGCCAAACCGTACCCCGGATCGAAAAAGTCAAAACATGAAAAGTGTTCAGAATTATCAAATTAGGTTCGGAAGGAGTTTCCGGAAGAGTTTCGGGTTGTAAAAACGCAAAAAACGATTGAAGTGGGACGATTTCTGATTCTAAAAATTAAATTTATAATTATGTAAGAATAATCATTATTAATTCTATAAATTCTTATAACATCATATAATAATCCCAAAAATTACCAGAAAAATACCAAAATTATCTATATTTAATTCTGGATAATTAAAAATAAAAATAGCTTATTTTTATCAGAAATAAACATCCAAATATTAATATCAATTATCAAATAATTCACCAAAATTCACATAAAAATCACATAATAATTATTTATTGATAAAAATAATTACATAAATTTCCCCGACGTTACAATATTGATCTCTCGGTTATTCTTTCATTCCAACAAATTTTACTCAAAAATCATCATATTTTGATAATCACATTTGTGGAGCCTGTGTTGTCAGATCCTTTTCTTTCCAGAATTTCATTATTTTATCATCATTAGAATATTTGAAGGTATGCCAACCAAGGATTATCCTAGTCAAGTCAAAGTAAGACTCTATGATGGGATTACCAAGAACGATAGTGAATTATAATGTGGTTATAATATCAGTGGTGTATAGAGAAGTCGGCCATTTTCTTTCCCTCTCTCTTTGTCTTCCTCTGTTTCTCTATCTCAATCTATCTTTCTATTTCTCCCTCTCTCTATCAGTGAAAGTGATTTTATTGAGAATTGGTCAAATGGTATGTGGATGGAACAGTGGTGCGGAGTGAAGCTCCCGTGATAATTATGTTATACAAGGAATCTAAGTTTTTATTGAGATTTTCAGAAAGGTTGCTTATTCAAGGTTGGAAAGTTGGTAAGAAGATTCCTAGTGTTCTCTTCTGCTGATTCCGAGGACGGATTCCTTATAAGGAGGTTAGATTGTGATATCCGGATTTTCAGCTATTATTATTTTTATTCCTTGAATATGTTTATTTGATTTTCTGATTTAGAAGGAATAAAATTATGGATATTTTATTCTTGTTTGATGTGTTCGTTTCATTAAATGGTAATGTGCTAGTTGGTAGTTGGTCTCAATCCCTGTTATTATTGTGAAAGTATTTAATTACTTTTACAATTTAAAATTTTATCTGAAATCCGATTGTTTTATCGATATCGGTAAAACTGAGTGTGTTTTGAAGTCTTGGGGATCGAGTGGATATTTTACTCGCCTCAATAATTTATTTGTATCTGAAATATTATTTGTTATTTTAACCGTGTTCACCCGGGCATAGGGTGAGGTTTAAAAATATTTAAAAGTAATATTTTACAGCTATTTTTGTTACGTGTTAAATGAATAATAATATGGTTACTATTATTTAAAATGTGTTTGGCCATAATTTAACATGTGGTGGATTTGTATGTGGTCCTGTAAGGACCATCGTATTTTTCGGATACTCATTACGTGTTTAAAATGTATTTGTATGAAATTAATCGCAATCTGGACTAGTGTTAAAGTGCGTTTTTATCGAGGTACTTGTTTTATCTTGTTTTGCGGGCATTTGTATATATATATATATATATGTGTTTTCGGGGTTTACTATTAATTTAGAAACTATTTCGGTTTTATAAAAATTATCAGATCGGGCCCCTATCGGGACGTCAAACCCCACAAAAATCAGACTTTCATTTTTATAAAATCGTGGGACTTTCAAATATTTTATATTTTCACAGTTTTAAAATATTCATAATTTTTGGAAAATTATGATATAAATTTTATATTTATTTGATTACATATTATTCCCCGCTAATTATTAATTTTGGGCTAATTGCTTAAATATTATACTGATTTTAGTTAAAAGAAAAAAAAAGAAAAAAAGAAAAACGTGGCAAATTCCCCCCACCCCACCTGCCCCTGTACCCGCGACTTCCCCCTCCCCCTGATCTGTTTTCTTTTCTCCCCCCTACTACTTCCTCTCCTCTATACTGCTCTGTCTCTCTCTGCCTAGTATATTTATATACTTTTAATTTTCAAAAATTCATATCTTCTAAACCGTCCATCCAAATTATAATTGTTATATATATAAACAATCAACACTTCGATACCTACGCATAGGTATATATATTGCAAGGTTTTGCGGAAATAATTTGCATAGCATTTTTCCTTGTTAATTTATTTTCGGGGCATATAAAAGGAGTTTGACGGTGTTGATTACACCACATGGCATTTCAGCGTGTATATGTTTATGGCTATGAATTTCGGATTTTTCTGGAGAAATTTTCCGGACATCAAATATTCACTTCGGGGTGATCATGATTTATTTTGGTTAACGATTTCGAAATTCCGACTTCGTACTTGTGTATATTATAGCATGTTAGTATTTATATATTTATTTCATAAATTTTAGAAGTTGTTGTAGAAGTCGCTTTTGGCCGTGTTTTTCGTTTTTGGCGTGTTTATATGTGCAAATATAAATTATTGTGTGTTTTAAATTTATTGATTTTATTAGAGTAAAGTTGCATTGTGTTGTTTGGGATTGATTTTGAGGGGTTCCGATCTCGGGGAAAAGTCCGTTTTACAAAGATGTTATTTCGATTTTTTTATAAAATATCTATTTTAATTTCAAATCATTATCTTTTATTTTTTTCAAAAATTATAATTTGAATTAATTATTTATAATTTGTTTTGATTAATTAATTATTCATTTAATTAATTGATGAATTCATTTAATCCATTAATTTTATTTATAAATAATTGAATGAAGTGTAATTATTTATAATTAAGCCAAATAATATTCTAAAATTATTTTGAGATTTTAAAATCATTTAAAGGTCTTTAAAATTCAATTAATATTATTATTTAATGAATTAATCTTATTTTATTCATAATAAATAGACCGTTCATCCGTTTAATACGAAACGAACGTGTCTAGACTCAGAAAAATATTATGCTTCTATTAAAAATACTTTCGAGACATGAATCCTTTTATTTTGAAAGGTCACTTATTTTGCAAGTCAGTTCTGAGTCGCGTATTTATCGAAATATCCTGTTTTGACTCAGTTTCAGTTTTAAATCTACCGAGTCAAATAATTTGACGAACCAAGTCATGTATTATATGAATTATGTGATACGTGAAATATATGTTTACTGTAAGTCAAGGCTGATTTTTACTATGTATTTGATTGTTGATTGATATTGAAAACAGGTGGATAATCTAATAAATAGAGGAAATGCTGCCGAATTTTCGGCATATTTCATATTCATTTATTGGATATAAATGAGTTTATTATATAAATAAATTGTCAGTCTACTTATCATTGAAACATGTCTACGTGCGTATATGGGTCAAGAGTCTTGTGTCTGGCTGTTTTCTTTATATGTGGGTTATCGTTTGGGTAGACGATAGAGTTTTGACGCGCAGTTCATCGAGTAATTATCGTGCAGACAATAAAGAGTGTATCTTTTAATTATAGATGCGAGTTGTTCAAGACGATCAAGAAGAGACTTTGGGATTCAGTGTAAAGTTGAACAGTGATGCATATCGGGCTTCTAGCAATCGCAGGAGCAGCATATCGGTGAATTATTGAAATAGAAGACAACAATGTCATGAGATATTAGAATGAGTCAATTGTGTTATTGCGAGTGTGCTTAACTACTAAAAACCAAAGGCAAGGTTTTTATGCTATTCTAATTCCAGAATAATTCAATACTTTACATATCAAACTGCTTATGATTATGCAAGTTTTTATACGCTATTCTATTTCCAGAATAGTTATATGTTTATAGATCTGGATTAAACGGTTTTATAAAGCTTTTGGAAGACATTGCATGCATATAATCATTGGGATTATTCAAGTTGAGTTATTCTAGCAATTGTTCTGCTAGCATATAATTCATTTCCAGATGGATAGTGAATAACTATGCTATCCCATTTCACTCTATACAGTGGAACTTGATATTGATATGTAGCGAATAACTAATCATTCTAGTTATTTCGCCATCAGTTGTTGAGATTACTCCGGACCATGAGAAATGTGGAGTAGATTATAAGAGGATATCGATTGATTCGATTCCTTTATGAGGGAAAATTATTTATATTGGAAGATGCGTAAGTGGCGGGCGGACGGTCCAGCATTAGGGCTTTGTGTTAACTAAAATATGTTAACACAATTTTGTCCTTTGGCCACAGTGTGCCTTTTTATTAAAGTACATATTGGTTGTGGCCGGTATGTAGATTTTGTTTGAGTACTCGTATTTGGGATCTGAATTCTATGAATTATGATCCAGCTCTATCATAGTGGCTGATCAGCATGTGATAAGGCATCCGCCGAAATATTGTAATTTCCAATCTAAAACTTATGGCTTACTGTTTTATAAGCTTATTGTTAGCTTCAGTTATTATTCAGATATCATTGATTATATGTTGTTTTTTCTTTATCAGCATAATACTGTTGCTGATAATCATACATAAATGATTTATCATGTGCTTCTGTTTTGCATAAAAGGTGAAAATGCAGTTTTGATTCAATTTCTGGTTGATATTGATATTTAGTTTTTTTGTTAAATATCAAAGGTGGTATTAATATAGATGATTGATAATGACTTTAGTATGGGATGTTTTAGCATCAAAGTTCGTATAAATATCTAATTTGATATGCCATCAAAATGAGTATTAATTTCAAGAGTTGGATTTTGAATGAGTTTATGATTCAGTCTATAATCATTATTTTATATTCTTGTTTATGATAATCATGTAAACACTGTTTTACGAGTTTTATTCTCATCGAGACTTAAAGTATTGTTGAAGCATTTTCGCTCAAAAATATCAAAATGGTTTTGAATACATTCAAGGAACCAATTCTGGGATTTCTTAACAAATTTTCTGATCCAGCAATTATGATTTTAAATGTTTTGCCCTAGTGCAGATGTCGGTTTTATATCAAAAGACTATATATATGCTATAATGAACTTGTTGAGCATTTCTTTCGCTCATACTTGCCTATTTTTAAATTTAACCTTCCAGTGAGGATTAGCTTGCGCTATTTAGCCGCATAATTGGAGAAAGCAAACAAGAAGCTTTTGGAAAATGGTTGGTCCAGGGTTTACAGAACTAGTGTAAGTTCTGTTATATAAAGCTTTTTGTGTGTATATATATATGTTATAGTTGTATTATCGTGTATTTTTTCCTAGTACACTTCTTTTCGAAGTTATACTAGCGCTTTTAGTTTTGAGTTCTGACATTGTTGAAAAAGATGTTTTAAGAGAAATTGAAAAATTTATTTGTGGAATTAGGAATTTTTGTTTCTAGAACTATAACCTAAAAAGATCTTGGTATAGTTTGGGGTCACATATGCTATATTTCAACTGCTAGCATTTATTTATTGATTCAACAGGTTATTTTAGATTGAGGTTTCATAGTGATGACCAAATCCTTTGACCCCGGATTTGGGGCCGTCACAAGACACCTACGGAGAAGAAGACTTTTGTATTCTTCATTATAGTTGTACTTCAGATGCTTGTTTTCGATTTGTCTTTAAACCCTAGTACTCTTATATTGTTTGTTATCATATTTTCATTGGAACCCATAGTGACGATGAGTTTGATTATGAACTAATTATTGTTATACGGTTCTAACGGATTTATCTATGGATTTCAATAGTTAATTGTTTTATAATCCTTTGTGTGTGGTGATTTATGATTTCCTAGTTTGGTTGTGCTTATTCGTCTTTGATGCGTAGATAACATCTAAGATTGTTTGTTAATCTCTATTGAGCGACAGTGAATATAGAGGTTTAGAACTTTGCATGCTAGCATAGGTTTATGTATATTTGTTATGCATAATTCGTGGGTAACTTTAACCATCTTATTCACCCTATGTAATCACGATAGATAACTTGCTCTTAAACCATTCTATTTTCAATCTTTATAGACGTATAGGGACTAAGCGTAATTGGTGTCTATTAAACTTCTATCTTAATTGTGGATGTTTGATAGTAGGGTATACGTATAACGAAAGTTAGCGTATACTAATTTTGTGTTGTCTGATTAGTTGTCATCAACATCACATGCTAGGGTTAAAGACATAGACTTTGAATGAAGTATTTAATGAGGTTAGAATCCCATGTTTATTCTTATATAAGTAATTCAACCTTTATTCTCTTAGTTAATGTTATTCAATATAATCTCTTAGTTAAATCAAAACTCAATTTGTTACTTTTCTTAGCATTGAGCGATAACCATACATTATTGCATAAGTGCATAATCAGAACTTAACCTAAACCGATTCTCTGTTATATCTTATACTACTTGTGATCGTGTACGCTTGCGTGTATTTTCGCGTTAGAATTACAGCGAACAAGCAAGTTTTTAGCGCCGCTGCCGGGGATATCGGTGTTAAATATAGTTTATGTACTTGACAACAGTGGTCGTTAAAGTTCACTGACTCGGATATTTTATTTACTTGTTTACTTTGTTTATGTTCAGGTACTCTAGGGAGCGTGTATGCGAACACATTCTCATTCTCGTAAGGAAACACTGGAAGAAGTTGAAATAGTTGATGAAATTTTTGAAGAAGTTGAGAAAGTTGAAGAAGAAGCGATCATTACAATGGGAGATCAAGCAGCGAATCCGAAAGCTTTGATGGATTATTCTCAACCAAAGATCAATGACATTCAGTCTAGCATTATCAGACCAGCCATTGCGGCTAACACCTTTGAAAATCAAGTCTAGCACGATTTAGATGGTGCAGAATTTAGTCCAGTTTGGGGGTTCTCCAACGGAAGATCCCAACATGCACATTAGAGATTTCATCGAGATCTGCGACACTTCCAAGCTCAACAATTTTTCTAAAGATGCCATTAAGTTGAGGCTTTTCCAATTCTCTCTGAGGGATAAAGCTAAGTGCTGGTTTCTTTCTCTACCAGCAGGTTCTATCACTACTTGAGAAGATCTTGCTCAGAAGTTTCTTATTAAATTATTCCCTACGGCGAAGACAGCTGCAATCAGGAATGCTCTTACTCAATTTGTGCAGAAATCAGGAGAATTTTTATGTGAAGCTTGGGAGCGCTACAAGGAGATGCTTAGGAAGTGTCCTCATCATGGAATGCCTGATTGGATGATTATCAATTGCTTTTATAATGGTTTGGGAGTGCAATCAATACTTATGCTCGATGCAGCATCAGGTGGAGCCTTATGGGCTAAGAGCTACGATGAAGCTTATGAGCTAATTGAATTGATGGCTGCTAATGAATATCAGAACCCAACTCAGAGACTACCTCAAGGCAAGGTAGCAGGAATTCTGGAGGTGGATACAGCTACTGCTATAGCTGCTTAGCCAAAGGCGTTAACAATGAAAGTGGATTCTTTAGCTAATTATGGAGTTAATCAGATCACAAGTATTTGCGATCTTTGTGCAGGTGCGCCCAAAACGGAGCAGTGTGCTATATCTAGTGAATCTGCTCAGTTTGTGAGCAACTTTCAGAGGTCGCGGCAACCAGTTCCTGCCACTTATCATCCTAACAACCGCAATCACCCTAACTTCAGCTGGAGCAATAATCAGAATACGGTACAAAAGCCTTATTAGCAGTTTGGAGCAAAGCAATTCAACCCTCCTGATTTTTAACAACAGTATACACGTAGACAACAACTCCAACTTCAACAACAACCACATGGAAATGCAGGTCAATCTACCAATGTAAAATCTGAATTGGAGGAGTTGAGGCTTATGTGCAAAATCCAAGCAGTTTCTATCAAGACTCTTGAGAATCAAATAGGGCAAATTGCCAATGCTTTGTTGAACCGTCAATCAAGAACTCTTCCTAGTGATACAGAAGCTAATCCAGGCAAGAGGGAAGTCAAAGAGCAATTATGGGCAATCACATTGAGGTCTGGAAAGGTAATGAGCCCCCAAATTTAGCAAGATGAAGATACTGAAGATTCTGTTCAGAATACAGGTGCATCTGCATCTTTTCCAATTCCTGAAAATGAGATTGTAGCTGAAAAAGTTGTGCAGAAGGATCGAAGAAGAAAGCTGTTGAAAGCAATCCTCCTGAGGGTAATACAGGGGATAAACAGGTCTACCCACCTCCACCATATCCTAAAAGACTTCGAAAGTAGAAGTTTGATAAGCAATTTTCCAAGTTCTTGGAAGTTTTCAAGAAGTTGCACATTAACATACCTTTTTCTGAAGCTCTAGAACAGATGCCGAGCTATTCTAAGTTCATGAAGGGTATTCTATCTCAGAAGCTAAAACTTGAGGAGTTGGAAACCGTTGCTCTAACGGAAGAGTGCAGTGCTGTGCTGCAACAAAAACTACCTCCTAAGCTCAAAGATATAGGAAGTTTCACGATACCTTGCACCATTGGCAATCTGTCGTTCGACAAGTGTTTGTGTGACTTGGGAGCTAGCATCAATATGATGCCCTTTTTCATTTTCAAGAAACTTGGATTGCCTGATCCAAAACCTGTGAACATGTCTTTGCAGTTGGCTGACCGTTCCATCACTTATCCGCAAGGAGTAGTGGAGGATTTATTGGTTAAGGTGGATAAACTCATCTTCCCTGCTGATTTTGTCATTCTAGACTTTGAGGAAGATAAGAAGATTCCCATTATCTTTGGAAGACCATTCTTAGCTACGGGCCAAACTCTTATTGATGTGCAAAAGGGTGAACTAACCATGAGAGTTCAAGGTCAGGATGTCACGTTCAGTGTTTTCAATGCAATGAAATTCCCTACTGATGAAGAGGAATGCTTTAAAGTGGTGTTGGTCGAATCCGTAGTGACTTCAGAGCTTGATCAATTTTTGAGGACTGACGCCTTAGAAAGATTGATAGTGAAGATGCAGAAGGGGAAGAACAGATGCAGTATTTGAATGCATTCCCATGGAAGAGGAAGTTTAATTTTCCAATCGAGTCTCTTGGATTGGAAGAGCTGAAAAATTCTCCAAAGCGTCTCAAGCCATCTATTGAAGAAGCTCCAACATTTGAGCTCACACCACTCCCTGATCACTTGAGGTATGCATTTTTAAGTGATGCGTCTACTTTGCCTGTTATTATTACATCTGACCTTTCAGGAAGTGATGAAGATAAGCTCTTGAGAATTCTGAGAGAGTTTAAATCAGCAATTTGTTGGACTATAGTAGATATCAAGGGAATCAACTCTTCTTATTGCATGCATAAAATTTTGCTTGAGGAAGAAAGCAAGCCAACTGTTGAGCAACAAAGGAGGCTAAATCCAATCATGAAGGAGGTTATGAAGAAAGAAATTCTTAAATGGCTAGATGAACGAATCATTTATCCTAGATCTGACAGTTCGTGGGTGAGTCCGATACAGTGTGTTCCTAAGAAAGGAGGCATGACAGTTGTAACTAATTAGAAGAATGAGCTCATCCCTACTCGGAAAGTCACATGATGGAGAGTTTGCGTGAATTATCGAAAGGTGAATAAAGTCACAAGGAAAAATCACTTTCCGCTTCCTTTCATTGATCAGATGCTTGACAGGTTGGCTGGACACGAGTACTATTGTCTTCTGTATGAATATTCAGGATATAATCATATTTGCATTGCTCCAAAAGATCAAGAAAAGACCATGTTTACTTGCCCATTTGGCACTTTTGCTTTTCGTCGAGTCTCTTTCAGACTTTGTGGTACACCTGCTACTTTTCAGAGATGCATGACGACCATTTTCTCAGATATGATAGGCACTAATGTGGAGGTGTTCATGGATGATTTTTCCGTGTTCGGTACTTTTTATGACGAATGCTTGCACAATCTTGGGTTGGTGCTGAAAAGATGTGTTGAGACCAATCTGGTGCTCAATTGGGAAAAATGTCACTTCATGGTGCAACATGGTATCATTCTTGGGGCACAAGGTATCTAGCAAGGGTCTTGAGGTGGAGAAGGCCAAGGTGGGGGTCATTAAAAATCTTCCTTCGCCAATCTCAGTTAAAGGAGTCCGCAATTTTCTCTGTGCAATTTGCTGGAAAAGGATGTCCCCTTCAAATTCGATGAAGAATGTTTAGCGGCTTTTGAGAGCATGAAAAAGAGTTTGACTACAGCACCTGTGATTACTGCACCTGGTTGGAATGAGCCCTTTGAGATGATGTGTGATGCTAGTGACTATGCAGTTAGAGCAGTTCTTGGCCAGAGGAAGCATAACATTTTCCATGTGGTTTACAATACGAGTAAAACCCTTAATGGTGCTCAGCTGAATTACACTACTACAGAGAAGGAGTTGCTGGAAATTGTCTATGGTTTTGAGAAGTTTTGATCTTATTTGCATGGGACAAAGATGACAGTTTACACTAATCACGCTGTTATTCGATATCTGGTCTTGAAGAAAGATTCAAGACCTCGCTTGATTCGATGGATTCTCTTACTTCAGGAATTCAAGCTAGAAATCAAGGATATGAAGGGTACAGAAAATCAAGTAGCAGATCATCTATCATGCTTGGAAGATCAAGGCAAGGCTTCACTGGACAAGACATTGATCAATGAATCTTTTCCCGATGAGCAACTTTTTGGGGTGCAAGAAGAAGAACCATGGTTTGCAGATATTGTGAACTATCTGGTAAGTAATGTTATTCCCCCAGAACTCTCATATGCTCAAAGGAAAAAGTTTCTACATGAGGTGAAGTGGTATTGATGGGATGAACCTTTCTTGTTTAGACAGGGAGCTGACCAGATTATCAGATGATGCATTCCGTATAGTGAGACTCAGGGAATCTTACGAGACTGTCATTCTACTATGTATGGTGGACATTATGGTGGAGAGAAGAAAGCTGCTCGTATCCTTCAAGCAGGACTCTTCTGGCCTAATTTATTTAAGAATGCTCATCAGTTTGTTTCGAGATGTGATCGCTGCCAACGACCCCGCTCATTCGGGTAATACATGTCTTTTAACCAAGAGAGATTAGATGCCTCTTAATGTGATGCTCGAAGTTGAGATTTTCAATGTTTGGGGAATCGACTTCATGGGTCCATTTGTCTCGTCCTGCAACAATCAATATATTCTGTTGGCGGTTGATTATGTGTCCAAATGGGTTGAGGTGAAAGCGTGACCAACAAATGATGCTAAAGTGGTGATTAACTTCCTTCATAAGCAGATATTCACGTGTTTCGGCACCCCGAAAGTCATAATCAGTGATGAGGGATCGCATTTCTGCAATCGCAAGTTTACTGCATTGATGGAAAAGTATAACGTGAATCATCGTATTTCCACAGCTTACCATCCTCAAACTAATAGGCAAGCTGAAGTGTCTAGTACGGAGATTAAACGTATCTTGGAGAAGGTGGTGAGTCCATCAAGAAAAGATTGGTCGTTGAAGCTAGATGAAGCCGTATGGGCATGTAGAACAACATTCAAGACTCCTCTTGGTATGTCACCTTTCCAGTTGGTGTATGTGAAGGCGTGTCATTTGCATGCGGAGTTAGAGCATAAAGCGTATTGGGCTTTGAAGAAGTTAAATATTGACTTGGAAGTTGCGGGAGAGAAAAGAATGCTTCAACTAAATGAACTCGAGGAGTTTCGACTACAGGATTATGAGAATAACAAAGTATACAAGGAGAAAGTCAAGAGATGGCATGATAGGAGATTAGTGCCCAAGTCTTTTGTGCCCGGTCAGAAGGTTCTACTGTATATCTCTCGTCTCCGACTTTTTCCGGGAAAACTTGTATGGAAATTTTTGATAGGCATCCGGATCAAGCGTTCAAGGTGAATGGGCAGAGATTGAAGCATTACTATGGAAATACGGCGAACCGTGAGGTGGTGAGCGCCGTTCTTTCAACAACTTGAATCTAAGGTTTCACATCAAGCTAGAGACGTAAACCAAACGCTTTGTGGGAGGCAACCCATGTTTGTTGTATATTAGCATCGACAAAGAAAAATAAAAAAAGGTAGATTTTTTTTCAGTTTTTCCATGAGCACGGCACGCCCGCGCCAGAAGCGGGGCGGCCGCGCGGATTGAATAACAGCACGGCGCACCCACGCGGGAGAGCGGGGAGGCCGCGCGCAGTTGGAAGAAGTTTGGTGCAGCCGCGCGGAGATACGGGGCGGCCGCGCGGCAGTTTTGGAGAAAAATAATAGAAAAAAATCACAAAAAAACAAAACAAAAACCCAAAACCCCAGCCCGTTTTTATTATTTTTTCTACCCTAATTCCTCTTATTAAAAACTCCTAACCCCGATCCACATTTACCCTATATATACATACATCTTATATATATCTTTATCACTATCTTTCAGTTCCAAACCCTACTTTTTCATATACACTACTTGTAATATCCGGGATATAACGTGTAATTATTTTTACTATTAAATAATTAATATGTGTGTTCATTATTTATTCTGTGAGTTAATTGTTAAGTGATATATGTACTTGAATATTCAAAAATAATATTAATTGAGTATTTTAATTTTTGTATGTCCAAAATAAAATATAGATAATTGTCATATCTTCCTAATTATTTTTATGTTGATTTATAGATTTATAAGAATCATATGAAATTTTTAAAATCTTTTTCCGGGTAATTAAAATTTATTTTATAAAAACGGGAACCAACCGACGTCAATCGTTTTTACGTTTTTGGAACCCGAAACTCTTCCGAGAACTCCTTCCTAACCTAATTGTAATATTCCGAGCATTTTCCATGTTTCGACTTTTTCGATCCGGCGTACGGTTTGTCCTGCGCGGGTCCCGGCACAACATTTTCGATACAATATTCATTTCGGTAAATTAATAAAACCCGTATTTTCGATAAACGGGAGCTTTTTATTAAACTATCCCAATTATCACTTCGTAGTACGTGTAACTGGGTGCTGAGACCAAGACCGCAGTACAAGTTGTACTGATTTGGATAATTATCCCGAAAACCGATACCGTTTGGATCAGTTTTTATAAATAAACGTACCATTTTATATCCAGAATGATCCAACGGGATACTAATTTTCCGTAATTATAAATAGCCTTTTACCGTATTTTATTTCGTATCAAAATCATTTGCAGACAGATAAATATATAATTTTACAGAGAAAAATCATATATTCATAAACCTTTCTGAGAATCAAACCACAAATTCAAGGCGTTAGTGAAATCCGTTTGAAAAGTTGGAGTAACCGATTTGAAGGTCTCAAGGAGTACTATCATATTCTAAGCTTTGTTTCACTGCAGAATCAAAGGTTGAATTTCTAAAAATTTATTTATTTTCGAATTTATTTTATTAAAAATATGAATTTTTGTTCGGATGATTGTTTGTATGATTTGATGATTGCATGTTGTAGAGCTTGTTTTCCTGATGATTTTCATATGTCATACGTCTGATTTGGAGTTCAATAACATGTTCAAATTTGAGTTTGATTTTCGAATTTTAAAATTAGGGTTTATAACCCGTATGAATGTTCTTAATTGAAATTTGGGGGTTTCTTATTCTGTGATAGATTGATGTTGTGATATAGTGGGTTGTGTTCTCTGTGAAATTAGCAATCCAGTCGTATAAGTTTCATGAACCAACGAGGTCTGTAGAGAAGGGAGTTGTGATTTGAAGTTTTCCGATGTTCGCCGGAAACTGGAAAATTTCACGGCCAAATTCCGGCCAACTCAGGGATTGTTAGGTTGTTTTGATTGCATGGTTGTGTTCCTGGTGTTATGTAGATGTGATCTGGAGGTGTTGGTGGGGTGAGGACGCCGGGAACGTGTTCTCCGGCCACCTCTGTGTTTTCCGGCGATCCCCTGTAAAAATTGCAGTTTGGTCCCTGAAGTTTTGGGGACGATGCAGTTTGGTCCCTGTAATTTCCAGACTTTGCAAAAATAGGATTCCTGTTTTAAAAATATTTAAAAATTATATTTCCCAATTATTTTTATTATAAAAATTCATTTTTAATTTCTGAAAATTCTAAAAAATTATTATTTTAATTCCAAAAATTATTTTTAATTCACAAATAAATCTAAATTAATTAGTTAATTAATTTCAGTTAATTTTTAATCGATTAATTAGTCAATTAATTCGAAAATTAATTGATTAATTGATTTAATTAATTATTAATTGATTTTTAATTAATTATTTAATTAGATTTAAATATTTAAAAATGATTTAAAAATTTAAAAAAATAGTTTCGAGCTTTAAAATATTATTCTAAATTATTTTCAAGGCTCGATAATTATTCTAAAATTGTTTCGGAGCCAGAATTGGCCAACCGAACCCTGTTTATTAACCCGAAATTGATCCAGCGACTCGTTTTAATTCCGAAAAATGTTTTAAAAATCACTTTAAATACCAGAAAGCCTATTTATGACCCGAGACTTCTTTATAAATGATATACCATTGATTACGTGATGTATTATGTGTTATACGTGACTTGTTGTTTGACTATCGGTCTATATGTTCGATATTTACTTGGTTATTACATAGATTTCAATCCGTTAATCGGATTTGGGTAAAACGAAAGGTAGATAGAAGTGTGTGTTGAATATAATCTTGTGAGTTGATGATTGATAGATGCTTATGATATGTGAGCAGAAAAGGCAAGACGTAGGAAAGGAAAACAGATAGTTGAAGAGTAAGACGGTTGTGATTGGAAGTGAGTGCATAGTAGTAAGCTAATACCAGGCAAGTGTTCTGAACTTTCTCGAGATATTGTAATTCTTGATAGTCTTGTTGACATTGCAAGTGCTTTGAAGCACGGAAACCTAAACCCTGATTTCAATTATTGTTCTTGAGCCATGAACCATATTCTTTCTAAGCCATTGATTATTGTAAACCCAAACTCGAACCTCAAGTATACAATACTATTCCATAAATACATGCAAACAAAATCCCAAACACGGAACTGAATTACTTGTACATTCAACCATTGTATCCTATGCTTTGAGAGCCCAAATCTTTGAAACCCTGAAATATTGATTCTTTTGTTATCCAATTCTTTCATTACCCAGCATTCAAGCTTTTAAACTACTTTATTGATCCTTACAAAGATTGAAACCCTTTCATTGTTAAACACTCATTGTTGTTAATGATTCTGGTTATTGTTTATTATTACATATTCTATTATTATGTTAGAATTGGATTGTTTTTATAAAATTGTTGACCAGATTCGTGGTCAGACCATATAATGGTCAAGTTAGGCCAATGTGTGCCTTGGATCCAGTAGTTAGAGCAATGCTGTGTGCCTTGCTCGGGGTTAGTGCGTGACTGATCAGCAGCCTAACCTTGGTTTTTAAATTATAAGTATAATATCCAATTCTAAATCATAATCAAATGTTCACTTGATATAATAATCATAGTCACTTGATGATCATTATTCTCAGTTTTGTCATTGTGACTTGCTGAGCTAGTTAGCTCATTTTTGCGATGTTGTTTATATTCTTTCCAGTTAAAAAGGAACCAGTTGGTAGCGAGGATCCCCAGTCCAGCGCGAGAGCTAGGGGTTCAGGTTGAGGAAGCTGAGCTAGTAGGCTTCTTTTGGGATAATTTAAGTTTGTAAAAGTTTGTAATAATGTTTGATACTCAGTGTGAGTTTGAAATAGTTGGGATTTGAGCGGTTTGTAATATATTAGTGTGTTGGCTTGTGTGCATACTTTAACCTGTTACGGTCCGTGGTGGTTGATAAGTAGGGTCACTGCATATATTATTATTATCTTTATTATTGTTATAAGCAGGTTATAATTAAGGTGTGTGTGGACCCCAAACTTCTGACCCGGGTTTGGAGGGCGCCACAGGTTTGGTATCAGAGCTACAGGTTATAAGTCACTAACACAAGCCTAGGTTAACGGGAATGGGTAGAGGGTTAAGATTAGAAGTAAGGCATAGGATGAGAGAACGTTGAGAGGTTGAGTGCTTCGGTATATCAGGTATTAGTATAGTTTGCGTTATGGAATGAGATTCTTATATTGCGATATGATTTCAGATAGCAGAGATGGCCGACTCTTTTATTCCCGTATCAGCTGATCACTCAGAGCCTTCAGTTGGAGTGCCGTCTTCGGATCCACGTCCTGTTGTTCCACCAGCATTGGCTATTCTACCTCCACCTATGTTGCAGCCCGTACTACTGCAGGCTATTCCACCTCCAGGCGTGAGACCACCTGTCAGAGGACCCCCACCTGCTGATTCAGGTTTTACCGGTCGTTCAGTCACAGGAGTACCTTTCCAGTTCTCTTCCTATCCTGTCCCATATCATCAGTTTGAGGCTTGCCTTATGGAGCAGCGATTCCTTCAGGGTCAGATTCAGGAGTTACTACATATTATGCGTACCAGAGAGATGGGGAGTGGTGAGAGGCGACTTAGAGAGAGGCTCCAGGCGTTTCGTAGGACAGCTGCAGTGAGGATTGCTAAGGCTACACATGAGGACATCACCCCTGATTTCTTAGTAGAATGGGCTAAATGGGTTCTAGAAGAGCTTGAGGAGATTGGAGGTCCAGACTTGTCATGAGCCAGAGATTCAGAGATGGAGATTCTGAGCAGTGTTGTTATGGTTATGTAGTATGTACAGTAGTGTGTAGTGTGTATCAGTAGACTTTTGAGTTGTATTTATAGACTAGTTATGCTGACTAGTGAGTAGGTTGTTGTACCCTTTTTGCTTTTACTTCCGAAGCGTCTTTACGCTTGTACTACCCTAAAACTTTTGATCTATATATATCAGTACCTTTTTCCTTTCCAGCACTGTTATTTATTTTATTGCACCTGTTTTACCTTACCTTATTTATTGCACCAGTTATACCCTGTGATACCATGTGCCCTGTTTTCCATAACTGTTTATATTCTGTAAAGAAGCATGCAATTTATTTAGTCACAACTGTTTTCAAAAAGAAATATTTCTATTTTACAAAACTATTCTTTTATGTAAAAGATTGATTCAAAAGCTAAATAAGTTGATTGATTCTTTACAGAAAATGCCTCCCAAAAGAAATACCCGCACCAACACCCGAAATGAAGAAACTAACAACAACAACAATCAAGATGATACAAACCCGAATGTGAACCCAGGACCTATGGACCCAGCAATAGCCCAGATTCTTCAAATCTTGGCCCAACAAACAGTTCACCTAGCACAACAACAACAAAGACAGACCAATCCCCAGGTAACCTTCAAGACTTTTCAGGCAGTAAACCCACCAGAATTCAAGGGTTCCTTAGAGCCAATTGAAGCAAATGTTTGGTTAAAGGAAATAGAGAAGGCATTTGCCTTAGTGAAAGTAAAGGAAGAACAGAAGGTTGAGTTTGCAAGTTATTATCTGAAGAATGAAGCCACCTATTGGTGGGAGATGGTGAAGACATTGGAAGGTACGGATGTTATTATTTGGGAAAGGTTCAAGGAATTGTTTCTAGAAAAATATTTTCCTCAATTTGTTCAAGATCAGATGGAGCTAAAGTTTTTAGAGTTAAAACAAGGGAATATGTCGGTAATAGATTATGAGGGGAAGTTTGAGGAATTGTCAAGGTATATGCCGTCGTATGTTGATACTGATAGAAAGAAAGCTAAGAGATTCCAGCAAGGCTTGAAGCCATGGATCAGAGGGAAGGTAGCTATTTTTGAATTGGATACTTATGCCGGGGTTGTACAGAAAGCTATGATCGCAGAGACAGAGAGTGAGATGTTCCAGAAAGATAAGGAAAGCAAGAAAAGGAAAGTTGGGGGAAGTGAGGGTCAGTCACAAACAGGGAAGTTTCCAAATTTTAAGAAGGGCAAGTTCCAGCCAGGGAGAAATTTTAATTTCAGGAGACAAAATGCAGGAGACGGAGGCCAAGGCAATCGTCCAGCTAATGTGAATCAGCCAAATCAGTTGAGATTAACTTTTCCAGATTGTCAAGTTTGTGGAAAGAAGCATGGAGGAGTTTGTAACAAGTTGAATGTGGTATGTTTTAAATGCAACCAGAAAGGGCACTATTCAAGGGAATGCCGAAATCAGCCAGCAAATAAGGATCAGCCTATCCGAAATCCAGCAGTGAAGGTTCCAGTCATTGGATTTACATGCTTTAAATGTGGGAAGCCAGGACATATGGCCAGGGATTGCAAGACACCAGCCCCAGTCAGTAATACATTGAGGATTATGGGATCTACCCCAACAATGAATGAGACTCCAAGGGCTAGAGTTTTTGACATGTCGGTGAAGGATGCGATCCAGGATACGGATGTCGTGGCAGGTACGCTTAATGTGAATTCTTTATGTGCCAAAGTGTTAATAGACTCGGGAACAACTCGATCGTTTATTTCACAAGATTTTGTTAATAAATTAAATTGTCCAGTTGAGTGCTTAAATGAAATAATGACTGTGGAATTAGCAAATCAAGAACGTGTAACTGTGAATCAAGTTTGTGAGAATTGTGAGGTTGAGATTTCTGGTAGTAAGTTTTGTGTAGATTTGATACCATTTAAGTTGGGAGAATTTGATGTGATATTAGGGATGGATTGGTTATCTAAGCATGATGCTCAGATAGATTGTCAAAATAAGAAAGTAATGGTGAAAACGCCAGACGAAAGAATAGTAACGTTCAAGGGACAGAAGCAGGTAAAGAAGTTCTTAACGATGATTCAAGCCAAGAAGTTACTACGGCAAGGATGCGAGCATTTCGTAGCATACGTGATTGACAAAAGTCAGGAGCCAGCAAAACTTGAAGATATCCCAGTAGTGAATGAATTTCCAGATGTATTTCCCGACGAGTTACTAGGACTTCCTCCAGATAGAGAAATTGAATTTACGATCGACTTAGAACCTGGAACAGAACCGGTGTCCAAAGCCCCGTACATAATGGCGCCTGTTGAGATGAAAGAGCTAGCAAGGCAATTGCAAGAATTGTTAGAGAAAGGAGTAATTAGACCCAGCGTATCCCCGTGGGGAGCCCCGATATTATTTGTCAAGAAGAAAGATGGAAGTATGAGACTGTGCATTGACTATAGGGAGCTCAACAAGCTGACAATCAAGAACAAGTATCCGTTACCCATAATCGATGATCTGTTTGACCAATTGAAGGGAGCCAAGTATTTCTCCAAAATTGATTTAAGATCGGGATATCATCAACTAAAGATCAAGCCAGAAGATATACCAAAGACAGCTTTCAGAACAAGGTATGGGCATTATGAATTTCTAGTGATGTCTTTTGGATTGACCAACGCCCCAGCAGCGTTTATGGACCTGATGAATAGAATTTTCAAAGAGTATTTGGATAAGTTTGTTATTGTGTTTATAGATGATATTTTAATTTATTCCAAGACGAAAGAGGATCATGCGGAACATGTGAGAACGGCTTTGGAGATTTTAAGGAAGAAGAAGTTATATGCTAAACTGTCAAAGTGTGAGTTTTGGCTACAGGAAGTTCAGTTCTTAGGACACATAGTCAGTAACGAAGGAATCAAAGTGGACCCGGCAAAGATCGAAGCAATTACGAATTGGGAGAGACCGAGAACACCCACTGAGGTAAGAAGTTTCCTAGGATTGGTGGGATATTATCATCGATTTGTTCAGAATTTCTCAAGGATTGCCACATCATTAACAAAGCTTACACGAAAGAATGAAAAGTTTATATGGAACGACAAGTGCGAAGAAAGTTTTCAAGAATTGAAGCAGAGATTAATCACGGCACCTGTTTTGTCACTTCCAGACGATCAAGGGAATTTCGTAATTTATAGCGATGCTTCTCATAAAGGACTAGGATGTGTTCTTATGCAGCACGACAAGGTGATTGCTTATGCGTCAAGACAATTGAAACCACATGAACAGAAATATCCTACTCATGACTTGGAGCTAGCAGCTATAGTTTTTGCTTTGAAGATTTGGAGACATTATTTGTATGGAGAAAAGTGTGAGATTTTCACGGATCACAAAAGTTTGAAATATATATTTACCCAGAAGGAACTTAATATGAGGCAGAGGAGATGGTTAGAATTGATTAAGGATTATGATTGCTCGATTAATTATCATCCCGGTAAGGCGAACGTTGTAGCAGATGCGTTAAGTCGGAAGGAAAGGTTAAATGTGTTATCTGTACCTGAAGAAATATATGAAGAATTTCAGAAATTAGAATTGGAGGTTAGAATTTGCAAGCCTGAGGAAGCAAAAGTGTACAGTATGATTTTTCCACCCGGAGTTATTGGAGAAAATAAAGAAATGCCAGAAAGAGGTAATGGATCAAGATATAAATAGTTTGGTAGGTGAGGAATTATGCACGCAACAAGATGATCAAGGTATTCTTAGGTTTTCTTCAAGAGTTTGGATTCCACCAGTGACGGAGCTGAAAAATGAAATTTTACAAGAAGCACATAGTTCAAGATATTCCATCCATCCAGGGAGTACCAAAATATACAGAGATTTAAAGAAGAATTATTGGTGGCCAAATATGAAGAGGGAAATTGCGGAATGGGTTAGCAAATGTTATACATGTCAGAGAGTTAAAGCAGAGCATCAGAGACCAAGCGGATTGCTACAGCCATTGGAGATTCCAGAATGGAAGTGGGAATATATTACCATGGATTTCATAGTTGGATTACCAAGGACAAGGGCTAATCATGATGCCATTTGGGTTATAGTGGATAGACTTACCAAGTCAGCTCATTTTCTGCCTATAAATGAAAGATTTTCGCTCGACAAGTTAGTCCATATATACCTAAAAGAAATTATAGTTCGTCATGGAGTTCCAGTGTCTATCGTATCTGATCGAGATCCAAGGTTTAATTCAAGATTTTGGAAGAGTTTTCAAGAATGTTTGGGAACAAAATTGAATATGAGTACGGCCTATCACCCGCAGACGGACGGCCAAAGAGAAAGAACAATTCAGACAATCAAAGATATGCTACGTGTTTGTGCTATTGATTTCAAAGGAAGTTGGGACGAGCATTTACCCCTGGTAGAATTTGCTTATAACAACAGTTATCACGCCAGCATTGGGATGCCACCTTATGAAGCCCTTTATGGACGCAAATGTAGATCTCCATTATATTGGGATGAAGTAGGAGAACGCAAAATACTCGGACCTGAATTGGTACAGCAGACAAAGGAAGTTGTTGAACTTATCCAGAAAAGATTAATAGCTGCACAAAATCGTCAGAGGAGATATGCAAACCAGTCAAGGAAACACATGGAATTTGAAGAAGGAAGCTTGGTATTATTGAAAGTATCACCGTGGAAAGGACTAACGAGGTTTGGGAAGAAAGGGAAGCTAAGCCCAAGATATGTCGGACCTTTTGAGATCCTAAAGAGCGTTGGCAAAGTCGCTTACGAATTGGCGTTACCTCCGCACATGGAGCACATTCACAATGTTTTTCATGTATCGATGCTCAAGAAATATAATCCAGACTCCAGGCATGTAATAGAATATGAGCCAATAGAACTTCAGGCAGATTTATCATATGTAGAGAATCCAATCGAGATTTTAGAGGAAAGAGAGAAAATATTAAGGAATAAAGTGATAAAGTTAGTAAGAGTATTGTGGAGAAACCCAAAGGTTGAAGAGTCAACCTGGGAATTAGAAAGTGATATGAGAGAAAAGTATCCTCATTTGTTTTCTTAGAAGATTCTGAGGACAGAATCCTTTTAAGGGGGGAAGGATGTAATATCCGGGATATAACGTGTAATTATTTTTACTATTAAATAATTAATATGTGTGTTCATTATTTATTCTGTGAGTTAATTGTTAAGTGATATATGTACTTGAATATTCAAAAATAATATTAATTGAGTATTTTAATTTTTATATGTCCAAAATAAAATATAGATAATTGTCATATCTTCCTAATTATTTTTATGTTGATTTATAGATTTATAAGAATCATATGAAATTTTTAAAATCTTTTTCCGGGTAATTAAAATTTATTTTATAAAAACGGGAACCAACAGACGTCAATCGTTTTTACGTTTTTGGAACCCGAAACTCTTCCGAGAACTCCTTCCTAACCTAATTGTAATATTCCGAGCATTTTCCATGTTTCGACTTTTTCGATCCGGCGTACGGTTTGTCCTGCGCGGGTCCCGGCACAACATTTTCGATACAATATTCATTTCGGTAAATTAATAAAACCCGTATTTTCGATAAACGGGAGCTTTTTATTAAACTATCCCAATTATCACTTCGTAGTACGTGTAACTGGGTGCTGAGACCAAGACCGTAGTACAAGTTGTACTGATTTGGATAATTATCCCGAAAACCGATACCGTTTGGATCAGTTTTTATAAATAAACGTACCATTTTATATCCGGAATGATCCAACGGGATACTAATTTTCCGTAATTATAAATAGCCTTTTACCGTATTTTATTTCGTATCAAAATCATTTGCAGACAGATAAATATATAATTTTACAGAGAAAAATCATATATTCATAAACCTTTCTGAGAATCAAACCACAAATTCAAGGCGTTAGTGAAATCCATTTGAAAAGTTGGAGTAACCGATTTGAAGGTCTCAAGGAGTACTATCAGATTCTAAGCTTTGTTTCACTGCAGAATCAAAGGTTGAATTTCTAAAAATTTATTTATTTTCGAATTTATTTTATTAAAAATATGAATTTTTGTTCGGATGATTGTTTGTATGATTTGATGATTGCATATTGTAGAGCTTGTTTTCCTGATGATTTTCATATGTCATACGTCTGATTTGGAGTTCAATAACATGTTCAAATTTGAGTTTGATTTTTGAATTTTAAAATTAGGGTTTATAACCCGTATGAATGTTCTTAATTGAAATTTGGGGGTTTCTTATTCTGTGATAGATTGATGTTGTGATATAGTGGGTTGTGTTCTCTGTGAAATTAGCAATCCAGTCGTATAAGTTTCATGAACCAACGAGGTCTGTAGAGAAGGGAGTTGTGATTTGAAGTTTTCCGATGTTCGCCGGAAACTGGAAAATTTCACGGCCAAATTCCGGCCAACTCAGGGATTGTTAGGTTGTTTTGATTGCATGGTTGTGTTCCTGGTGTTATGTAGATGTGATCTGGAGGTGTTGGTGGGGTGAGGACGCCGGGAACGTGTTCTCCGGCCACCTCTGTGTTTTCCGGCGATCCCCTGTAAAAATTGCAGTTTGGTCCCTGAAGTTTTGGGGACGATGCAGTTTGGTCCCTGTAATTTCCAGACTTTGCAAAAATAGGATTCCTGTTTTAAAAATGTTTAAAAATTATATTTCCCAATTATTTTTATTATAAAAATTCGTTTTTAATTTCTGAAAATTCTAAAAAATTATTATTTTAATTCCAAAAATTATTTTTAATTCACAAATAAATCTAAATTAATTAGTTAATTAATTTCAGTTAATTTTTAATCGATTAATTAGTCAATTAATTCGAAAATTAATTGATTAATTGATTTAATTAATTATTAATTGATTTTTAATTAATTATTTAATTAGATTTAAATATTTAAAAATGATTTAAAAATTTAGAAAAATAGTTTCGAGCTTTAAAATATTATTCTAAATTATTTTCAAGGCTCGATAATTATTCTAAAATTGTTTCGGAGCCAGAATTGGCCAACCGAACCCTGTTTATTAACCCGAAATTGATCCAGCGACTCGTTTTAATTCCGAAAAATGTTTTAAAAATCACTTTAAATACCAGAAAGCCTATTTATGACCCGAGACTTCTTTATAAATGATATACCATTGATTACGTGATGTATTATGTGTTATACGTGACTTGTTGTTTAACTATCGGTCTATATATTCGATATTTACTTGGTTATTGCATAGATTTCAATCCGTTAATCGGATTTGGGTAAAACGAAAGGTAGATAGAAGTGTGTGTTGAATAGAATCTTGTGAGTTGATGATTGATAGATGCTTATGATATGTGAGCAGAAAAGGCAAGACGTAGGAAAGGAAAACAGATAGTTGAAGAGTAAGACGGTTGTGATTGGAAGTGAGTGCAGAGTAGTAAGCTAATACCAGGCAAGTGTTCTGAACTTTCTCGAGATATTGTAATTCTTGATAGTCTTGTTGACATTGAAAGTGCTTTGAAGCACGGAAACCTAAACCCTGATTTCAATTATTGTTCTTGAGCCATGAACCATATTCTTTCTAAGCCATTGATTATTGTAAACCCAAACTCGAACCTCAAGTATACAATACTATTCCATAAATACATGCAAACAAAATCCCAAACACGGAACTGAATTACTTGTACATTCAACCATTGTATCCTATGCTTTGAGAGCCCAAATCTTTGAAACCCTGAAATATTGATTCTTTTGTTATCCAATTCTTTCATTACCCAGCATTCAAGCTTTTAAACTACTTTATTGATCCTTACAAAGATTGAAACCCTTTCATTGTTAAACACTCATTGTTGTTAATGATTCTGGTTATTGTTTATTATTGCATATTCTGTTATTATGTTAGAATTGGATTGTTTTTATAAAATTGTGGACCAGATTCGTGGTCAGACCATATAATGGTCAAGTTAGGCCAATGTGTGCCTTGGATCCAGTAGTTAGAGCAATGTTGTGTGCCTTGCTCGGGGTTAGTGCGTGACTGATCAGCAGCCTAACCTTGGTTTTTAAATTATAAGTATAATATCCAATTCTAAATCATAATCAAATGTTCACTTGATATCATAATCATAGTCACCTGATGATCATTATTCTCAGTTTTGTCATTGTGACTTGCTGAGCTAGTTAGCTCATTTGTGCGATGTTGTTTATATTCTTTCCAGTTAAAAAGGAACCAGTTGGTAGCGAGGATCCCCAGTCGAGCGCGAGAGCTAGGGGTTCAGGTTGAGGAAGCTGAGCTAGTAGGCTTCTTTTGGGATAATTTAAGTTTGTAAAAATTTGTAATAATGTTTGATACTCGGTGTGAGTTTGAAATAGTTGGGATTTGAGCGGTTTGTAATATATTAGTGTGTTGGCTTGTGTGCATACTTTAACCTGTTGCGGTCCGTGGTGGTTGATAAGTAGGGTCACTGCATATATTATTATTATCTTTATTATTGTTATAAGCAGGTTATAATTAAGGTGTGTGTGGACCCCAAACTTCTGACCCGGGTTTGGAGGGCGCCACACTACTGACACACAAAATCTCCATTGTTCTCATGGCACCCAAAAGATCGAGAGTCGTGTTGAGTAGCAGCTCTAGTCCCTTGTCGGATTCGAGTGCTGGTGGCGCGGTGGCGAGATTTTCTTCTCCGGATGCACAAGCTGAGTTTATTTGATTGATGTCCAAATCAATTGCGAAGAAGAGGGGTTTCTTACCCACTGCGAGAGATGGAAATCTTTTGGAGATGATTACTGAGATAGTATGGCAAACTTTCTGTGAGGTACCTGTTGTTGTCCCGATGAGCATTGTTTGGGGAGTTTTATATATATGTAAGTGATAATTAAAATGGGTTTTCTGTGGTACGTGGTTTGACGGTAGATTACACACCGCCGGCTATTCGTAGGGTTATCAACCAACCCGCCAGAAAGATGACACAAGAGGAATGGGTGAATAAGACAAGGGAGAATTTTGATCTTGATTATATTATGGCTGAGTTGTGTGTTCCGGGAACACAGTGGAAGTGCAAGAGGGGAACGAATGAGCCGCTCACTTCTCCGGCGGCATGCATGAATAGGTATGCTAGAGCATGGAATGCTTTTGTTACGACCGACATTTTATGTAATATTATCTGTGGATTTTGTGTGATATTAAAGCCGTAAGTGAATATACTTAATGGTTGTACCTTGTGTGAATGAAAAATTTCTGCATTTCAAATTTGCTTTATGTAGTATATGATTTTTCAAAGCGAGAGTTTATTTATTTCCCTTATTTTTAATTTATAAGGAATATTCTAAACCTTGGAGACATTTTCTTTTAAAAGTTATTTTATTCACAAATTTCAAAAGTGATTTTATAAAATTTCTAAAAATCCAAGTTATTTTATGGTATAAATTTTATAATTTTTGAACTTGTATTTTATTTTATAAAAATAAATCTTTACAAATTTTATTGGTTATAATTATCAAATTACATAAGAGACCTTGCATGCAAATCACCCTTCTATTCTCTCAAAGGGCAAATAAGACTTTTCCAACCCCACTAACTCATTTGATTATTACCAAATTACTACATTAGCCTTGCATGCAAAATGGCCTAACTTTAGCTAAAGGACATTTTTGTAAGTTCTCACTTCCACTCATTATTTGTCAACCAAATTGCATAAAACAAAAGTTTAAGTGGGAGAAGTCATTCCACTCATTTCACACTCCAACACCCCACAAATTTTTCTCCTCCCCCCTCCCACCGTTGCTCTCGGCCGAAGGCCAAATTCCCCACTCCCCTTCCATTTTTCAATTCATTCTTCATCTTCCCAAGTATAAATCTTCTACTTACATTCATCTTATATACTTTCCAAGTGTTTTGTGACTTGAAAGTTGAAGTTCCATGGATGCATGTGTAGTTCTTATATGATCTCCAAACAGAAACTCTTGATTCTTGTGAATTCAAGAGCTCTCTATGAGATATATTATGTATATGTGCTAACTAAGTGTTTTATGGAGATATCATGCTTTAAAATCCTTTGCATACTACTGAAATTTCATTATATATTTATGTTTAGCCATGCATGCTAGTTTTAAGACATTAAAATGATGATCAACCATGTTTTGCATGCTACTCTTTTCGAAATCATGTTGTTATGTTTAAAAATCTATAAATTCGAAATATGTGTGCTTAAAATAGATTGTTTCCATGATAAATTTCTTATTAATAGTTAAAAGAAGTTATATTTCATAATTATTAAGGATGAGTAATAGGTGCAAGTCGATTTTGCAAGTATTTAAAACTTTGTGCCTAGCCGAAATCTTGTTATGTGTTTTCCATGAGTTGCATGTCATATTTTTTTAGTTGCATGTTGTTAATTTTTGGGCATAGATGATCTCCCCTTCTGTTGAGACACTATTTTAGGACATTAAGACACTAGGTTTGCTTTGGAAAGAGTTGGGTGCTTCGTTTTTAAGTTGGAGTTAAGGTGAAAAGGGATTAGTTGGTGTTTTTATTTTTTTTCCAGATTTGATACACTAGTTTATGGGGAAGTTTTGAATGCGCATTTGTTGTGCACTTTGAGGCCCAAGCCACCAGAAGTTAGTATTGGGTGTATATAAAAGATTTTAGGAGTTGGTTGGAGGTTTGCATGTCGTTTGGTTAGGTGCACAAGTAGAATCACAAAATCTGTCCAGCAGGGGACAGTTTTGTTGCAACTTAGAAATAGGGAGATTTGACCATGTCATGTGTAGGCCCTCATTAGGCCCTGTTGGGCCTTAGTTAGAGGGAGTGTCAGAGAAGTTTTTTCAGCCATAGTTCGTAGGATATGAGTTAGAACCATGTGTCACAAGTTAATTCAAGTCAGGGCGTTTTCTGCCCAGGAAAACAGGGGAACCTTGGACTTTAAGCTTAGGCCCAAGAAGGCCCAAGCTAGGCCCTTGAGCCAAATCAAGTTTGGGAGATGCCCTAAGGTCAGGAGAGTCTTGTGTAAGAGTTTTGAAGGAAAACTTGTAGTTTAAGAGTGTCTAATGCAGTCAAGAAACCATAGTTGTCATTCTGAAATTTACACCAGTGAGCACTTTCACTTAACACATAGTTTTAGAACATTTAGGAGTGAGATCTAGGTTGACCACCATAGTTGTAAGATAGTATAAGGCCAGTAGAGCAAAAGGCCCAAGTGAGGGTCAATAGGTCTTGGATAGTTTAGTAAAGGCACATCCAGTTAGGAAGCCAAAATTAGAAGATTTTGTCTAGTTTAGCGACCATGTGACTTAAGTTGTGAGTCGAGATCATCCAAGACTAGTGTTGCATTATGGTGTATATGGTATTATTTGGTATTAATATATGATATGTGAGTATATGTGGCCATGTGTGTGCAATTATATTTATAAGGTGAATATAAATTAAGTGCATATAGGCCTAAGTGTCATCCATGTTTAAATTCGGGTTGTAAATAGGTTAAGTTGGTGAGAATATATTATAATGAGGAATATTATTATTTATGTAGGATCTCAAGATGAGGGAAAACTTGCCATAAAGGTCGAGTGAAGCTTCCAGTTGCTCCTACCAGTCAGACCAGACCAGCCTTTCTCAAGGCAAGTGATTCAACCTATCTTCGTATTCACTGCAATTATGTAACAAATAGTTCATATATATTGACGCAACTATCCTGAGTCATTTTAATATATTTAAATCAACATATCTTATGTTCATCTTTGAATCATATAGAAATGCCATAAACCCTCGAGTACGTATTACAAAGTAGTCTTATCATGATAGTATATTAAAGTAAGATGAATGCCATGATAAAATAAAGGGTTGTTATAATACTTGATTGATCCTCTTGATTAACATGCTAATGATTCCTAAAGTGCTGATATCTCACCCTGACGCTTGAACCCTTATAGAAACTTCACCTCGATACCTAAAAGCCAGATATTTATCAAAGTTGTTCCTCATTGATTGATACCCCTCTTTCTTATTTTAAAGCTTAACAATTCTGATATATCCTGAGTTAAAGATTATTCTTCATACCTTAACACCCTTGGTATTCATGAAGCTTATCTTCTTGATGATCTAGCACTTGAACCTTGACGAGAAACCATTGCTTAAAGCCCAATTTGGCATTACCTTTTTTTAATATCCAATAGCCTCACTAAATCCCCTTGTCCAATCTTTGATATATGAAAACCAATCAGTTACTGTTAAAAGAGATTTTCGGTCATAAATCGGCATCAGTTTTTGAAATAAATAAAAAGTGGATTTTCAGTCCCAAAGGGGGATAAATGTTTTCTTTGAATAGTGGATCTGGACTGAGACGCGAGTCCTTTCCACACTTATATTGTAGGCTTAAAAGTTGCCTAGGGATCCCATTAATATTTTAGAACCCAGCGAGGTTCGTGATTACTTCGCGGCTGATCACCGGTTGTAATCCGTAGCGTCATAAAATGATTTTGATTAAGATATGATTTTAAAATTGTATTGATACAAGCAAAATGATGCCACCACCCATAGTTTTATCTCTCGTTATCATTGGTTATGTCTTTCCATTGTCATTCTTTAATGTATATCTCGATTTATGTTTTGTATCGTATTGTTTAGCACTTGTTGAGCATTTAACTCACTCCTTGCTTTACCCTGATATTACAGCTAACAGCTATAGTTAGATTCAAGCAGACTGCCCATAAGACCTGTGATGCTGATGCTTATGTTCGAGCTCAGGTAAAATAAGAGATAGTAGTTTTGTGTGAGGACTCGCTATTCAAAATCAGTTGTAATAGATGGTAGTGTTGGGCTGTTCCAAACCCTAAACTGTAAGATCTTAGAGTTGGTTATGTTTACTTCTTTTTAAAATGTTGTAATAGTTATATTTAATTTGCTGTTTAAGTTGGGGGCGTGCCAGGTTTTGGTATCAGAGCTACGGTTTAGAGTCCCTGGACAGCCCAATTAGGTTATAGGACATATGTGTAGGTTATAGATAATATGCGAGAGAGTAGGTTAAGTAAATTTATTATAATTAATACTCCTCTTATTGGTTTATCAGCAAAGGGCGCATTCCTCGTCATCCTCTGGGTCGGACGAATTGAACAACAACTAACTCTTCAACAACGAATTGAAAACCAAGATAACCGTGAACCACACCAACCACCTGAACCACCAGTACCACCTAGACAAGTTGTCACTTTCAAGGCATTTCAGAATGTGAATCCACCTGCATTTCATGATACCACTGATCCAGTAATAGCTAACACATGGATTAAGGAGATGGAAAGGGCTTTTGAGTTGGTCAGAAGACTCCATATGCTACTTACTTCTTGAAGGGCGAAGTCATCTATTGGTGGGAGTCAGTAAAAGCTATGAAAGCAACTCAGCAGGTTTCTTGGGAGAGATTAAAGAAGTTATTTCTGGACAAGTATTACCCTAAGTACATGCATAATCAGATGGAGCTTAAATTTCTTGAGTTGAAGCAAGGGAACATGACTGTACTGGAGTATGAGAAGAAGTTTACTGAGTTATCAAGGTTTGTGACAAAGTATACCAGCACTGAGGAGGAAAAAGCAAAGAAATTTCAGCAAGGATTGGAGCCTTGGATTAGAGATAGAGTGGCTATGTTTGAACTTGAAACCTACGCGGGAGTAGTACAGAAAGCTGCTCTGATTGAGAATAATGGGACACAGTCAAGAAAGGAAAGGGATAACAAGAAGAGGAAGGTTCCATTTTATGGAGAAAAGTCTGAAGCAGGAAGTTCACAAGATCGGAATGTAAAGAGGATTGGATTCCATAAGGGCGGAAATTTTCAAAAGAAAGGAAATTTGGGCAAAAGGCAAGAATCGAAGGGGAACAATCAGGCAAGCCAAGGGCAAGTTGGAGAAAACAGGTTCCAGAGACCGGAATGCAAGCACTGTGGAAGAAGGCACCCTGGAGTATGAAATAAGTTGAGCATGACATGTTATAGGTGCAATCAGAAGGGACATTTGGCAAATGAGTGCAAGATACCGAAGCCAGGAGTTACATGTTACAAGTGTGGGAGAACTGGACACATAGCTAGGGAGTGCAAGGCAACCGGTCCAGTCAAAGCTCTGATGAACGTGGCAAGTACCAGTGTGAGCGTGCCAGCTGAGGTATTGGCATTACCTCCACCACCTACACCGACCCCGCAAGCAACAACAAGGACATTTGATCTAAAGACGAAGGATGCTGTTCAGAATTCAGAGGTGATAGCAGGTACACTTTTACTCAATAATGTCAAAGCTAAAGTATTTATTGATTTGGGAGCAACAAGATCTTTCATATTAGAAACTTTTGTTGATAAGCTTCAATGTGATAAAATGATTATGAGCGAGGTAGTAAATGTGGTAATTGCGAACCAAGAGAAGATTCCTGTGAATCAATTATGTCCGAAGTGTGAGATTGATATTTCGGGGTATAAGTTTTCAGCCGACTTGATACTCTTCAAGTTGGGAGAGTTTGATATAATATTAGGTATGGATTGGTTAGGAGATAATAACGTCCAGATTAATTGTAAGACCAAGAAAGTGAATTTAAAGGCGAAGAGTGTAGAGAAGGTAGTATTTAAGGGGCAGAGGCAAGAGCAACTATTTCTTACAATCGTTCAGGCTAAGAAGCTACTTAGAAAAGGTTGTGAGTCGTTCCTAGCGTATGTAGTGGATTCAGAAAAGGGCAACCCCAACATAGAAGATATCCCTGTAGTTAACGAGTTTCCCGATGTGTTTCCAGATGAACTACCAGGCTTACCACCAGTTTGACAAATCAAGTTCGAGATCAACCTTGCTCCAGGCACGGAACGTGTTTCAAAGGCCCCATATAGAATGGCACCAGCAGAAATGAAAGAGTTAGCGAGCCAGCTACAAGAATTGTTGGATAAAGGAGTGATACGGCCAAGTACGTCGCCATGGGGAGCACCTGTTCTGTTTGTAAAGAAGAAAGAAGGGAGTATGCGGCTATGCATAGATTATCGGGAGTTGAATAAGGTAACGATCAAGAACCGCTACCCGGTACCAAGAATAGATGACCTTTTTGACCAGTTGAAGGGAGCAAAATGCTTTTCAAAGATTGACTTGAAATTGGGATACCATCAATTAAAGATCAAAGAAGAAGATATTCCCAAGACAGCATTTAGAACCAGATATGGGCATTATGAATTCCTAGTAATGCCGTTTGGATTGACCAACGCCCCGGCCGTATTTACGGATTTGATGAATCGAGTATTTAAGAAGTATTTGGACAAGTTTGTCGTGGTATTCATTGATGACATCCTTATTTATTCTAAGTCGGAAGAAGAACATAAACAACACCTCTGGATAGTATTGGAGATACTTCGTCAAGAGAAGTTGTATGCCAAGTTTACCATATGTGAGTTTTGGTTGAAGGAAGTTCAATTTTTGGGGCATGTCATTGGAAATGAAGGAGTTAAAGTGGATCCGGCAAAGATTGAGGAAGTTATGAGTTGGGAGAGGCCAAAGACTCCTATGGAAGTGCGAACTTTTCTAGGATTGGCAGGATACTACAGAAGGTTTGTCAAGGATTTTTCAAAAATTGCCACGCCATTGACCAAGTTAACCAGAAAGAATCAAAAGTTTGAATGGAGTGCATAATGTGAGGATAGCTTTCAAGAGTTGAAGCAGAGATTGGTAACAGCTCCGGTGTTAGTGCTTCCAGATGACCAAGGAAACTTTGTGATATTCAGCGACGCTTCACATAAGGGATTGGGCTGTGTGTTAATGCAACACAGTAAGGTGATCGTGTATGCGTCAAGACAGTTAAAACCGCATGAGTTGAAGTACCCGACGCATGACTTGGAACTAGCCACCATAGTATTCGCACTTAAGATTTGGAGACATTACCTCTACGGAGAGAAGTGTGAAATCTACACAGATCACAAGAGTTTAAAGTACATTTTCACTCAGAAGGAGCTCAATATGAGGCAAAGGAGATGGTTGGAATTGATCAAGGACTATGATTGCTCGATAAATTACCATCCCGGAAAGGCGAATATTGTGGCCGATGCACTAAGCAGAAATGAGAGATTGAATATGATGGCAACACCAAAGTAATTGTCTGAAGAGATTAAGAAATTCAGATTAGAACTTTGTAAATATGGAATGGTTGAAGAAGTTTGTCGTGCAATGACTTTTCAGCCAACACTAGTGGAAAAGATAAAGAAATGTCAAGAAGAAGTAATGGAGAAAGAGAAGAATCAGTTATCTGGAGAGGAGATTAATACTCAAAGGGATGAGCAAGGGATACTAAGGTTTTCCTCAAGAATTTGGATTCCTCATGTACCTGAATTGAAGAATGAGATCCTACAAGAAGCCCACAATTCAAGATTTTCAATCCACCCGGGAAGCACCAAGATGTATCGGGACTTAATGCAGAACTTTTGGTGGCCAAATATGAAGCGAGACGTGGCAGAATGGGTTGCGAAGTGTTATACTTGTCAAAAGGTGAAGGCAGAACATCAACGACCAAGCGGATTAATTCAGCCCCTAAAGATTCTAGAATGGAAATGGGAAAATATTTCTATGGATTTTATAGTGGGACTACCATGAACGAAATCCGGTCATGACCCTATATGGGTTATAGTTGATCGTCTTACGAAGTCGGCGCATTTCCTTCCAATAAACAAGAAGTCATCATTGGACAAATTGGTTTATCTGTATGTGCGCAAAATCGTACTAAGGCATGGAGTACTCCTATCAATAGTTTCAGACAGAGATCCCCGATTTAACTCGAGATTCTGGAAGCAATTTCAGGAATGTCTTGGCACGAAGTTGAATATGAGAACGGCATACCACCCACAGACTGATGGTCAGACCGAAAGGACAATTCAAACAATTGAAGACATATTGCGCAGTTGTGCAATCGATTTTGCAGGAAGTTGGGACGACCACTTGCCCTTGATTGAATTCTCTTACAACAATAGCTATCATTCCAGTATCGGCATGCCACCATACGAAGCTTTGTACGGGCAAAATGTAGATCACCAACAAGTTGGGATGAAGTAGGAGAAGGAAGAATTCTCGGCTCGGAATTGGTACAACAGTTGCATGACACAGTCAAGTTAATTCAGAAAAGGTTGCTTGCTGCTCAAGATAGACAGAGGAAGTATGCGGATCCATCGCGTAAGGATGTTCGATACCAAGTTGGTGAAGCTGTTTTGCTGAAGGTGTCACCTAGAAAAGGGTTGTTTAGATTTGGCAAGAAAGGGAAGTTATCACCTAGATATATAGGTCCTTTTGAAATTTTGAGTCAAGTGGGGAAGGTGGCCTACGAGTTGGCCTTACCACCTCAGTATCAGCATGTGCATAATGTGTTCCATGTGTCGTTGCTTAAAAAGTACAATCCTGACGCTAGCCATCTGATAAAATATGAACCTGTAGAAATTCAGGCAGACCTGTCATTTGTGGAGCAACCTGTCAAATTACTCGACTGGCAAGTAAAGAGTCTTAGGAATAAGTCGGTAAAGTTAGTGAAAGTACTTTGGAGGAACCCCAAGGTCGAAGAATCAACTTGGGAGTTAGAGTCTGATATGCGTTCCCGGTATCCTCATCTGTTCTCTTAGATTCTGGGGACAGAATCCCTTAAGGGGGAGAGGATGTTACGACCGGCATTTTATGTAATATTATCTGTGGATTTTGTGTGATATTAAAGCCGTACGTGAATATACTTAATGGTTGTACCTTGTGTGAATGAAAAATTTCTGCATTTTAAATTTGCTTTATGTAGTATATGATTTTTCAAAGCGAGAGTTTATTTATTTCCCTTATTTTTAATTTATAAGGAATATTCTAAACCTTGGAGAAATTTTCTTTTAAAAGTTATTTTATTCACAAATTTCAAAAGTGATTTTATAAAATTTCTAAAAATCCAAGTTATTTTATGGTATAAATTTTATAATTTTTGAACTTGTATTTTATTTTATAAAAATAAATCTTTACAAATTTTATTGGTTATAATTATCAAATTACATAAGAGACCTTGCAAGCAAATCACCCTTCTATTCTCTCAAAGGGCAAATAAGACTTTTCCAACCCCACTAACTCATTTGATTATTACCAAATTACTACATTAGCCTTGTATGCAAAATGGCCTAACTTTAGCTAAAGGACATTTTTGTAAGTTCTCACTTCCACTCATTATTTGTCAACCAAAAAGCATAAAACAAAAGTTTAAGTGGGAGAAGTCATTCCACTCATTTCACACTCCAACACCCCACAAATTTTTCTCCTCCCCCCTCCCACCATTGCTCTCGGCCGAAGGCCAAATTCCCCACTCCCCTTCCATTTTACAATTCATTCTTCATCTTCCCAAGTGTAAATCTTCTACTTACATTCATCTTATATACTTTCCAAGTGTTTTGTGACTTGGAAGTTGAAGTTCCATGGATGCATGTGTAGTTCTTATGTGATCTCCAAAGAGAAACTCTTGATTCTTGTGAATTCAAGAGCTCTCTATGAGATATATTATGTATATGTGCTAACTAAGTGTTTTATGGAGATATCATGCTTTAAAATCCTTTTCATGCTACTGAAATTTCATTATATATTTATGTTTAGCCATGCATGCTAGTTTTAAGACATTAAAATGATGATCAACCATGTTTTGCATGCTACTCTTTTCGAAATCATGTTGTTATGTTTAAAAATCTATAAATTCAAAATATGTGTGCTTAAAATAGATTGTTTCCATGATAAATTTCTTATTAATAGTTAAAATAAGTTATATTTCATAATTATTAAGGATGAGTAATAGGTGCAAGTTGATTTTGCAAGCATTTAAAACTTTGTGCCTAGCTGAAATCTTGTTATGTGTTTTTCATGAGTTGCATCATATTTTTTTAGTTGCATGTTGTTAATTTTTGGGCATGGATGATCTCCCCTTCTGTTGAGACACTATTTTAGGACATTAAAACACTAGGTTTTCTTTGGAAAGAGTTGGGTGCTTGGTTTTTAAGTTGGAGTTAAGGTGAAAAGGGATTAGTTGGTGTTTTTATTTTTTTTTCCAGATTTGATGCACTAGTTTATGGGGAAGTTTTGAATGAGCATTTGTTGTGCACTTTGAGGCCCAAACCACCAAAAGTTAGTATTAGGAGTATAAAAGGTTTTAGGAGTTGGTTGGAGGTTTGCATGTCGTTTGGTTTGGTACACAAGTAGAATCACAAAATCTATCCAGCAGGGGACAGTTTTGTTGCAACATAGAAATAGGGAGATTTGACCATGTCATGTGTAGGCCCTCATTAGGCCCTTTTGGGCCTTAGTTAGAGGGACTGTCAGAGAAGTTTTTCCAGCCATATTTCATAGGATATGAGTTAGAACCATGTGTCACAGGTTAATTCAAGTCAGGGCATTTTCTGCCCAGGAAAACAGGGGAACCTTGGACTTTAAGCTTAGGCCCAAGAAGGCCCAAGCTAGGCCCTTGAGCCACATCAAGTTCGGGAGATGCCCTAAGGTCAGAAGAGTCTTGTGTAAGAGTTTTGAAGGAAAAATTGTAGTTTAAGAGTGTCTAATGCAGTCAAGAAACCATAGTTGTCATTCTGAAATTTACACCAGTGAGCACTTTCACTTAACACATAGTTTTAGAACATTTAGGAGTGAGATCTAGGTTGACCACCATAGTTGTAAGATAGTATAAGGTCAGTAGAGCAAAAGGCCCAAGTGAGGGTCAATAGGTCTTGGATAGTTTAGTAAAGGCACATCCAGTTAGGAAGCCAAAATTAGAAGACTTTGTCTAGTTTAGCGACCATGTGACTTAAGTTGTGAGTCGAGATCATCCAAGCCTAGTGTTGCATTATGGTGTATATGGTGTTATTTGGTATTAATATATGATATGTGAGTATATGTGGCCATGTGTGTGCAATTATATTTATAAGGTGAATTTAAATTAAGTGCATATAGGCCTAAGTGCCATCCGTGTTTAAATTCGGGTTGTAAATAGGTTAAGTTGGTGGGAATATATTATAATGAGGATTATTATTATTTATGTAGGATCTCGAGATGAGGGAAAACTTGTCATAAGGGTCGAGTGAAGCTTCCAATTCCTCCTACCAGTCAGACCAGACTAGCCTTTCTCAAGGCAAGTGATTCAACCTATCTTCGTATTCACTGCAATTATGTAACAAATAGTTCATATATATTGACGCAACTATCCTGAGTCATTTTAATATATTTAAATCAACATATCTTATGTTCATCTTTGAATCATATAGAAATACCATAAACCCTCGAGTACATATTGCAAAGTAGTCTTATCATGATAGTATATTAAAGTAAGATGAATGCCATGATAAAATAAAGGGTTGTTGTAATACTTGATTGATCCTCTTGATTAACATGCTAATGATTCCTAAAGTGCTGATATCTCACCCTGATGCTTGAACCCTTATAGAAACTTCACCTCGATACATAAAAGCCAGATATTTATCAAAGTTGTTCCTCATTGATTGATACCCCTCTTTCTTATTTTAAAGCTTAACAATTCTGATATATCCTGAGTTAAAGATCATTCTTCATACCTTAACACCCTTGGTATTCTTGAAGCTTATCTTCTTGATGATCTAGCACTTGAACCTTGACGAGAAACCATTGCTTAAAGCCCAATTTGGTATTACCTTTTTTTAATATCCAATAGCCTCACTAAATCCCCTTGTCCAATCTTTGATATATGAAAACCAATCAGTTACTTTAATAGAGTGTAGTTTTGTGAATCTTGGCCCTGAGATTTAGTACCATATTTCCCGTGTTTCGAGTTGATCTATAATCCCTTGATAAAAATGTTTACTGTTAAAAGAGATTTTTGGTCATAAATCGGCATCAGTTTTTGAAATAAATAAAAAGTGAATTTTCAGTCCCAAAGGGGGATAAATGTTTTCTTTGAATAGTGGATCTGGACTGAGACGCGAGTCCTTTCCACACTTATATTTTAGGCTTAAAAGTTGCCTAGGGATCCCATTAATATTTTAGAACCCAGCGAGGTTCGGGATTACTTCGCGGCTGATCACCGGCTGTAATCCGTAGCGTCATAAAATGATTTTGATTAAGATATGATTTTAAAATTATTTTGATACAAGCAAAATGATGCCACCACCCATAGTTTTATCTCTCGTTATCATTGGTTATATCTTTCCATTGTCATTCTTTAATGTATATCTCGATTTATGTTTTGTATCGTATTGTTTAGCACTTGTTGAGCA
Source organism: Apium graveolens (assembly GCF_009905375.1). Classification (NCBI taxonomy): domain Eukaryota; kingdom Viridiplantae; phylum Streptophyta; class Magnoliopsida; order Apiales; family Apiaceae; genus Apium; species Apium graveolens. The sequence goes on along the minus strand of NC_133657.1, from coordinate 32,101,666 downwards.
TTTGGCTCACTCCTTGCTTTACCCTGATATTACAGCTAACAGCTATGGTTAGATTCAAGTAGACTGCCCGTAAGACCTGTGATGCTGATGCTTATGTTCGAGCTCAGGTAGAATAAGAGATAGTAGTTTTGTGTGAGGACTCGCTATTTAAAATCAGTTGTAATAGATGGTAGTGTTGGGCTGTTCCAAACCCTAAACTGTAAGATCTTGGAGTTGGTTATGTTTACTTCTTTTTAAAATATTATAATGGTTATATTTAATTTGCTGTTTAAGTTGGGGGCCTGCCAGGTTTTGGTATCAGAGCTACAGTTTAGAGTCCCTGGACAGCCCAATTTGGTTATAGGACATATGTGTAGGTTATAGATAATATGCGAGAGAGTAGGTTAAGTAAATTTATTATTAATACTCCTCTTATTGGTTTATCAGCAAAGGGCGCATTCCTCATCATCCCCTGGGTCGGACGACACTGTTGCTTTCTCCGTGTATGCTGAGTTGAGGCGCAAGTTCGACATGCTTCAGGGCAAGTACGACTGACTGATAGACCGACTGAAGAACGTGTTCCCGGACAGCCGAAACTATGAAGGGAAGCCCAAGGAGCAGATGACTGCGAGACTTGAGACCTTGGTTCAGTACGTCAACACTAAGTTTGAGGAGATGCCAGCGCACCGGGACCGCACCAGCCAGTATGTCATTCAGATGGTGGCGGATGAGCTCCAGAGCATTGTGAAGATGCTTCGTGAGGAAAAGACTATCAAGCCCCGTTCAGATGGAGTGGCGCCTTAGTTCTTTCCATTTACCTTTCATGTTGTTGTACAATCAGACTCCGTAGTATCCCCAGTTATTTCCGTTGTTTCCTTTAAATAAGCCTGTTGATCCTAGAATCAGACTTTGTCCTAATCCAGATGTATTGTGACCTTTAAATTTCAATAATCATGCACTATTGTTCCATTTGCTCTCAACTGTTATTTTACGCTTTTATATGCATCGCCATATCTGCTTAATTTGAAACTTGACCTCATATGTAAATAAGAATGCCATGCGATACCCTCGAATTATTTTATCATTCATATCTGTTTTGACATAACTCTTATTTCAAGGATCATGCCTCCCAAAAAGAAGAATCCAACAACCACATCCACCACAGACCCAAATATTCTTCGACTATTGGAAACTTTACAACAGCAAACCAATGCTATAGCCCAACAACAACTAACTCTTCAATAACGAATTGAAAACCAAGATAACCGTGAACCACACCAACCACCTGAACCACTAGTACCACCTAGACAAGTTGTTACTTTCAAGGCATTTCAGAATGTGAATCCACCTGCATTTCATGATACCACTGATCCAGTAATAGCTAACACATGGATTAAGGAGATGGAAAGGGCTTTTGAGTTGGTCAGAAGACGCCATATGCTACTTACTTCTTGAAGGGCGAAGTCATCTATTGGTGGGAGTCAGTAAAAGCTATGAAAGCAACTCAGCAGGTTTCTTGGGAGAGATTTAAGAAGTTATTTCTGGACAAGTATTACCCTAAGTACATGCATAATCAGATGGAGCTTAAATTTCTTGAGTTGAAGCAAGGGAACATGACTGTACTGGAGTATGAGAAGAAGTTTACTGAGTTATCAAGGTTTGTGACAAAGTATACCAGCACTGAGGAGGAAAAAGCAAAGAAATTTCAGCAAGGATTGGAGCCTTGGATTAGAGATAGAGTGGCTATGTTTGAACTTGAAACCTACGCGGGAGTAGTACAGAAAGCTGCTCTGATTGAGAATAATGGGACGCAGTCAAGGAAGGAAAGGGATAAAAAGAAGAGGAAGGTTCCATTTTATGGAGAAAAGTCTGAAGCAGGAAGTTCACAAGATCGGAATGTAAAGAGGATTGGATTCCATAAGGGCGGAAATTTTCAAAAGAAAGGAAATTTGGGCAAAAGGCAAGAATCGAAGGGGAACAATCAGGCAAGCCAAGGGCAAGTTGGAGAAAACAGGTTCCAGAGACCGGAATGCAAGCACTGTGGAAGAAGGTACCCTGGAGTATGTAATAAGTTGAGCATGACATGTTATAGGTGCAATCAGAAGGGACATTTGGCAAATGAGTGCAATATACCGAAGCCAGGAGTTACATGTTACAAGTGTGGGAGAACTGGACACATAGCTAGGGAGTGCAAGGCAACCGGACCAGTCAAAGCTCTGATGAACGTGGCAAGTACCAGTGCGAGCATGCCAGCTGAGGTATTGGCATTACCTCCACTACCTACACCAACCCCGCAAGCAACAACAGGGACATTTGATCTGAAGATGAAGGATGCTGTTCAGAATTCAGAGGTGATAGCAGGTACACTTTTACTCAATAATGTCAAAGCTAAAGTATTGATTGATTTGGGAGCAACAAGATCTTTCATATCAGAAACTTTTGTTGATAAGCTTCAATGTGATAAAATGATTATGAGCGAGGTAGTAAATGTGGTAATTGCGAACCAAGAGAAGATTCATGTGAATCAATTATGTCCGAAGTGTGAGATTGATATTTCGGGGTATAAGTTTTCAGCCGACTTGATACTCTTCAAGTTGGGAGAGTTTGATATAATTTTAGGTATGGATTGGTTAGGAGAGAATAACGCCCAGATTAATTGTAAGACCAAGAAAGTGTATTTAAAGGCGAAGAGTGGAGAGAAGGTAGTATTTAAGGGGCAGAGGCAAGAGCAACTATTTCTTACAATCGTTCAGGCTAAGAAGCTACTTAGAAAAGGTTGTGAGTCGTTCCTAGCGTATGTAGTGGATTCAGAAAAGGGCAACCCCAACATAGAAAATATCCCTGTAGTTAACGAGTTTCCCGATGTGTTTCCAGATGAACTACCAGGCTTACCACCAGATCGACAAATCGAGTTCGAGATCAACCTTGCTCCAGGCACGGAACCAGTTTCAAAGGCCCCATATAGAATGGCACCAGCAGAAATGAAAGATTTGGCGAGCCAGCTACAAGAATTGTTGGATAAAGGAGTGATACGGCCAAGTACGTCGCCATGGGGAGCACCTGTTCTGTTTGTAAAGAAGAAAGACGGGAGTATGCGGCTATGCATAGATTATCGAGAGTTGAATAAGGTAACGATCAAGAACCGCTACCCGCTACCAAGAATAGATGACCTTTTTGACCAGTTGAAGGGAGCAAAATGCTTTTCAAAGATTGACTTGAAATTGGGATACCATCAATTAAAGATCAAAGAAGAAGATATTCCCAAGACAACATTTAGAACCGGATATGGGCATTATGAATTCCTAGTAATGCCGTTTGGATTGACCAACGCCCCGGCCGTATTTACGGATTTGATGAATCGAGTATTTAAGAAGTATTTGGACAAGTTTGTCGTGGTATTCATCGATGACATCCTTATTTATTCTAAGTCAGAAGAAAAACATAAACATCACCTCTGGATAGCATTGGAGATACTTCGTCAAGAGAAGTTGTATGCCAAGTTTACCAAATGTGAGTTTTGGTTGAAGGAAGTTCAATTTTTGGGGCATGTCATTGGAAATGAAGGAGTTAAAGTGGATCCGGCAAAGATTGAGGCAGTTATGAGTTGAGAGAGGCCAAAGAGTCCTACGGAAGTGCGAAGTTTTCTAGGATTGGCAGGATACTACAAAAGGTTTGTCAAGGATTTTTCGAAAATTGCCACGCCATTGACCAAGTTAACCAGAAAGAATCAAAAGTTTGAATGGAGTGCAGAATGTGAGGATAGCTTTCAAGAGTTGAACCAGAGATTGGTAACATCTCCGGTGTTAGTGCTTCCAGATGACCAAGGAAACTTTGTGATATTCAATGACGCTTCACATAAGGGATTGGGCTGTGTGTTAATGCAACACAGTAAGGTGATCGCGTATGCATCAAGACAGTTAAAACTGCATGAGTTGAAGTACCCGACGCATGACTTGGAACTAGCCGCCATAGTATTCGCACTTAAGATTTAAAGACATTACCTCTACGGAGAGAAGTGTGAAATCTACACAGATCACAAGAGTTTAAAGTACATTTTCACTCAGAAGGAGCTCAATATGAGGCAAAGGAGATGGTTGGAATTGATCAAGGACTATGATTGCTCGATAAATTACCATCTCGGAAAGGCGAATGTTGTGGCCGATGCACTAAGCAGAAAGGAGAGATTGAATATGATGGCAACACCAAAGGAATTGTCTGAAGAGATTAAGAAATTCGGATTAGAACTTTGTAAATATGGAATGGTTGAAGAAGTTTGTCGTGCAATAACTTTTCAGCCAATACTAGTGGAAAAGATAAAGAAATGTTAAGAAGAAGTAATGGAGAAAGAGAAGAATCAGTTATCTGGAGAGGAGATTAATACTCAAAGGGATGAGCAAGGGATACTAAGGTTTTGCTCATGAATTTGGATTCCTCATGTACCTGAATTGAAGAATGAGATCTTACAAGAAGCCCAGAATTCAAGATTTTCAATCCACCCGGGAAGCACCAAGATGTATCGGGACTTAAAGCAGAACTTTTGGTGGCCAAATATGAAGCGAGACGTGGCAGAATGGGTTGCGAAGTGTTATACTTGTCAAAAGGTGAAGACAGAACATCAACGACCAAGCGGATTAATTCAGCCCCTAAAGATTCCAGAATGGAAATGGGAAAATATTGCTATGGATTTTATAGTGGGACTACAACGAACGAAATCCGGTCATGACGCTATATGGGTTATAGTTGATCGTCTTACAAAGTCGGCGCATTTCCTTCCAATAAACGAGAAGTCGTCATTGGACAAATTGGTTCATCTGTATGTACGCGAAATCGTACTAAGGCATGGAGTACCCATATCAATAGTTTCAGACAGAGATTCCCGATTTAACTCGAGATTCTGGAAGCAATTTCAGGAATGTCTTGGCACAAAGTTGAATATGAGCACGGCATACCACCCGCAGACTGATGGTCAGAGCGAAAGGACAATTCAAACAATTGAAGACATGTTGCGCAGTTGTGCAATCGATTTTGCAGGAAGTTGGGATGACCACTTGCCCTTGATTGAATTCTCTTACAACAATAGCTATCATTTCAGTATTGGCATGCCACCATACGAAGCTTTGTACGGGCAAAAATGTAGATCACCAACAAGTTGGGATGAAGTAGGAGAAGGAAGAATTCTCGGCTCGGAATTGGTACAACAGTTGCATGACACAGTCAAGTTAATTCAGAAAAGGTTGCTTGCTGCTCAAGATAGACAGAGGAAGTATGCGGATCCAGCACGTAAGGATGTTCGATACCAAGTTGGTGAAGCTGTTTTGCTGAAGGTGTCACCTAGAAAAGGGTTGTTTAGATTTGGCAAGAAAGGGAAGTTATCACCTAGATATATAGGTCCTTTTGAAATTTTGAGTCAAGTGGGGAAGGTGGCCTACGAGTTGGCCTTACCACCTCAGTATCAGCTTGTGCATAATGTGTTCCATATGTCGTTGCTTAAAAAGTACAATCCTGACGCTAGCCATGTGATAGAATATGAACCTGTAGAAATTCAGGCAGACCTGTCATTTGTGGAGCAACCTGTCAAATTACTCGATTGGCAAGTAAAGAGTCTTAGGAATAAGTCGGTAAAGTTAGTGAAAGTACTTTGGAGGAACCCCAAGGTCAAAGAATTAACTTGGGAGTTAGAGTCTGATATGCGTTCCCGGTATCCTCATCTGTTCTCTTAGATTCTGGGGACATAATCCCTTAAGGGGGAGAGGATGTTACGACCGGCATTTTATGTAATATTATCTGTGGATTTTGTATGATATTAAAGCCGTACGTGAATATACTTAATGGTTGTACCTTGTGTGAATGAAAAATTTATGCATTTTAAATTTGCTTTATGTAGTATATGATTTTTCAAAGCGAGAGTTTATTTATTTCCCTTATTTTTAATTTATAAGGAATATTCTAAACCTTGGAGAAATTTTCTTTTAAAAGTTATTTTATTCACAAATTTCAAAAGTGATTTTATAAAATTTCTAAAAATCCAAGTTATTTTATGGTATAAATTTTATAATTTTTGAACTTGTATTTTATTTTATAAAAATAAATCTTTACAAATTTTATTGGTTATAATTATCAAATTACATAAGAGACCTTGCAAGCAAATCACCCTTCTATTCTCTCAAAGGGCAAATAAGACTTTTCCAACCCCACTAACTCATTTGATTATTACCAAATTACTACATTAGCCTTGTATGCAAAATGACCTAACTTTAGCTAAAGGATATTTTTGTAAGTTCTCACTTCCACTCATTATTTGTCAACCAAAAAGCATAAAACAAAAGTTTAAGTGGGAGAAGTCATTCCACTCATTTCACACTCCAACACCCCAAAAATTTTTCTCCTCCCCCTTCCCACCATTGCTCTCGGCCGAAGGCCAAATTCCCCACTCCCCTTCCATTTTACAATTCATTCTTCATCTTTCCAAGTGTAAATCTTCTACTTACATTCATCTTATATACTTTCCAAGTGTTTTGTGACTTGGAAGTTGAAGTTCCATGGATGCATGTGTAGTTCTTATGTGATCTCCAAAGAGAAACTCTTGATTCTTGTGAATTCAAGAGCTCTCTATGAGATATATTATGTATATGTGCTAACTAAGTGTTTTATGGAGATATCATGCTTTAAAATCCTTTTCATGCTACTGAAATTTCATTATATATTTATGTTTAGCCATGCATGCTAGTTTTAAGACATTAAAATGATGATCAACCATGTTTTGCATGCTACTCTTTTCGAAATCATGTTGTTATGTTTAAAAATCTATAAATTCGAAATATATGTGCTTAAAATAGATTGTTTCCATGATAAATTTCTTATTAATAGTTAAAAGAAGTTATATTTCATAATTATTAAGTATGAGTAATAGGTGCAAGTCGATTTTGCAAGCATTTAAAATTTTGTGCCTAGCCGAAATCTTATTATGTATTTTCCATGAGTTGCATGTCATATTTTTTTAGTTGCATGTTGTTAATTTTTGGGCATTGATGATCTCCCCTTCTGTTGAGACACTATTTTAGGACATTAAGACACTAGGTTTGCTTTGGAAAGAGTTGGGTGCTTGGTTTTTAAGTTGGAGTTAAGGTGAAAAGGGATTAGTTGGTGTTTTTATTTTTTTTCCAGATTTGATGCACTAGTTTATGGGGAAGTTTTGAATGAGCATTTGTTGTGCACTTTGAGGCCCAAGCCACCAGAAGTTAGTATTGGGAGTATATAAAAGGTTTTAGGAGTTGGTTGGAGGTTTGCATGTCGTTTGGTTAGGTGCACAAGTAGAATCACTAAATCTGTCCAGCAGGGGACAGTTTTGTTGCAACTTAGAAATAGGGATATTTGACCATGTCATAGGTAGACCCTCATTAGGCCCTGTTGGGCCTTAGTTAGAGGGAGTGTCAGAGAAGTTTTTCCAGCCATAGTTCATAGGATATGAGTTAGAACCATGTGTCACAAGTTAATTCAAGTCAGGACGTTTTCTGGCCAGGAAAATAGGGGAACCTTGGACTTTAAGCTTAGGCCCAAGAAGGCCAAAGCTAGGCCCTTGAGCCACATCAAGTTTGGGAGATGCCCTAAGGTCAGGAGAGTCTTTTGTAAGAGTTTTGAAGGAAAACTTGTAGTTTAAGAGTGTCTAATGCTCTCGAGAAACCATAGTTGTCATTCTGAAATTTACACCAGTGAGCACTTTCACTTAACACATAGTTTTAGAACATTTAGGAGTGAGATCTAGGTTGACCACCATAGTTGTAAGATAGTATAAGGTCAGTAGAGCAAAAGGCCCAAGTGAGGGTCATTAGGTCTTGGATAGTTTAGTAAAGGCACATCCAGTTAGGAAGCCAAAATTAGAAGACTTTGTCTAGTTTAGCGACCAAGTGACTTAAGTTGTGAGTCGAGATCATCCAAGCCTAGTGTTGCATTATGGTGTATATGGTGTTATTTGGTATTAATATATGATATGTGAGTATATGTGGCCATGTGTGTGCAATTATATTTATAAGGTGAATATAAATTAAGTGCATATAGGCCTAAGTGCCATCCGTGTTTAAATTCGGGTTGTAAATAGGTTAAGTTGGTGATAATATATTATAATGAGGACTATTATTATTTATGTAGGATCTCGAGACGAGGGAAAACTTGCCATAAAGGTCGAGTGAAGCTTCCAGTTGCTCCTACCAGTCAGACCAGACCAGCCTTTCTCAAGGCAAGTGATTCAACCTATCTTCGTATTCACTGCAATTGTGTAACAAATAGTTCATATATATTGACGCAACTATCCTGAGTCATTTTAATATATTTAAATCAACATATCTTATGTTCATCTTTGAATCATATAGAAATGCCATAAACCCTCGAGTACGTATTGCAAAGTAGTCTTATCATGATAGTATATTAAAGTAAGATGAATGCCATGATAAAATAAAGGGTTGTTATAATACTTGATTGATTCTCTTGATTAACATGCTAATGATTCCTAAAGTGCTGATATCTCACCCTGATGGTTGAACCCTTATAGAAACTTCACCTCGATACCTAAAAGCCAGATATTTATCAAAGTTGTTCCTCATTGATTGATACCCCTCTTTCTTATTTTAAAGCTTAACAATTCTAATATATCCTGATTTAAAGATCATTCTTCATACCTTAACACCCTTAGTATTCATGAAGCTTATCTTCTTGATGATCTAGCACTTGAACCTTGATGAGAAACCATTGCTTAAAGCCCAATTTGGCATTACCCATAGTTTTATCACTCATTATCATTGGTTATGTCTTTCCATTGTCATTCTTCAATGTATATCTCGATTTATGTTTTGTATCGTATTGTTTAGCACTTGTTGAGCATTTGGCTCACTCCTTGCTTTACCCTGATATTACAGCTAACAGCTATGGTTAGATTCAAGCAGACTGCCCGTAAGACCTGTGATGCTGATGCTTATGTTCGAGCTCAGGTAGAATAAGAGATAGTAGTTTTGTGTGAGGACTCGCTATTTAAAATCAGTTGTAATAGATGGTAGTGTTGGGCTGTTCCAAACCCTAAACTGTAAGATCTTTGAGTTGGTTATGTTTACTTCTTTTTAAAATGTTGTAATAGTTATATTTAATTTGCTGTTTAAGTTGGGGGCGTGACAGCTTTTGTGTGTGCGAATATTATGCCTTCTTCGCATCAGCATGATGTTACTGTTGATCGTGCTATTTTACTTTGGGGGATCTTGAATGAGGAGTATGTGGATCTCGGCCATGTGACACATCAGAATATGCTGCAGTTTTGGAGGATCAGGACATTGGGGGCGATTCCTCATGCCTCTATTGTGATGAAGCTTTGTGTTTCGGTTGGTGTTCGTTGGCCCGAGTTGAAGCAGTTGCAGATGCCAAACGCTCCTATTGATAGCTCCACGAATGCAATGATGCAGGAATGATATGGTGGAAAAGCTGAAGAGAAGGGTCTGGATTACACTTATAATCATTTTCCCGGTGGCCAGCCAGCCGATCAAACTTATGCTAGTGGTTCTGTTAGGGCTAAACACGCGCTAATAATTCATGCAAGTATACGCGTTCGCAAGTAATATAGAATCTTTCTAGTTCGTTCCCACATAGACTGGCTTGGTTAATTATGTAATTTATGCACCTATGCACTGATTATATGGTTATTATCGAATACTAAGACGATAACAAATTGGGTTGATTATAACTAACAATTATAACTAAGAGAGTAAAGATGGTTGTATATTATATGAGACAAACATGGAATTCTAACTTCATTCAATAGCCTTATTGTTCTTAACCTTAGCATGCAATGGTGATGACACTAATCAGATAACACGAAACTGCTAAACGCCAACTTTCGTTGCACGAATAACATACTACCAGACATCCACAAAAGAAATAGAAGCTGAATAGACACCAATTATATTGAGACCCTATATGTCTATAGAATTTGACAACATAAAGGTTTAAAGCACAAGTTATCTATCATGATTACACAGGGCAAGTAAGATGGTTAAAATTACCTACGAATCATGCATAACAATAACACATGAACCTATGCTAGCATGGCAAGTTCTAAATCCTTAAATTCACTGCCGCTTCATTAAGAATTAACACGCTATCTTACAAGTTCGTGACTCATATAAGACGAATAAGCACAACCAATACTAGGTTATCATACAATCACCACACACTAAGACATATAAACAATTTAACTAAAGAAATCCATAAATAAATCCGCTAGAACCCCACAATAATAATTAGCCCATAATCGGACTCATCATTAACGTGGGTTCCGATGAAAGCATGGTATAATAAACGTAGTCTTTATACTTAAATAACAAAACCAAGTACGAAACAAGAGTAAAGGTTCACAAGTAAGAAAACTAGAATCCAAGTTACAACTTAGAACAAAGATTCACAAGTAAAAACAAGATCTTCTTCGTCTCCATTGAATTAGTGCTAAAACGGTCTTCTTACGGCTCTCCTTGCACTCTGGTATGTCTCTCCATTGAAAACGTCCATATTTGAATATATATAGTAGCCCCATGAAATCTGGAAGTCTCCCAATTAGAATCATAATAGAATCAGCATTCTGCAATTTCGCACCGGCGCGGGTACGCGCTCGCACAGCGCGGGCACGCTGCCATTCTAGAATCCTGGCGTGGTTGCGCGCTTGACTAGCGGGGGCGCGCCGTCCTTCTGGAAAAACTCAGATTTTCTTCTTTGTCTTACTGCTTCAAGCCGGCTTTCCACGAGCTTTTATTCCAACACCACCTTGACACCAAATTAGCACCAAAATAATGCTTATTCACCTGATTACCTAGATAATGCCTGAAATGCAAAAACACTAGAAAACACATTAAAACACTTAGCAACTTGAGTACAAATGCATCAATTCAAAGCTTATTAGAGCATAATAAAGTGTCATAAATGCCACTCAAAATACCCCCAAACTTGAATCGATGCTTGTTCTCAAGCATAAACAGACTCAAAGAACATGAAACAAAAATGCATGAATGTAACTAAATGAATACAACGATCCCCATAGAATAACTCAACCACTCAACAAGCAACATCTCAACAAATGCAGTTACTCGCATAAAGATCAATCAAATCATACAATTCAACTTACAAACTAGTGACGTGCGTGTGTGCAAATGCTTACAGATATACTATCGCAACTAGATCAATAATCATGACTCACTACTCGTCAAGGCAATCGCAAGGTTATAAATAAAATAAAAAGATAGACTCAAAATAACTTATAACACTTCAATTCTTATATTGGAGTTTTATACAGATTCATGTTTTTATTCAAAACAAAATAACATATTTATGCTTATTTGATCGTGCAATGAGTGAGGTCCACAAAAGACTTATACAATAATACCCATGTAGCGAGTGTTAGGTTAGAGGATTCCAGACTATAAAAGCCTTAGGTCACTAGGCACAAAGTCCCCTAAGAACTTATTAACTCGAGTACTAAAGAGCCCACTCGTGATCAATTATACATAACACTTATTTTTTTCTTCTTTTTATTTTCTTTTCTCTTTTTTTCTTTCCTTTTTTTTCTTTTCTTTTTTCCTTTTCTTTTTTTTTTCAATTTCTGAACGAGTGCGTTTCGCTCCATCTCGTTCAACCCTAGACTACTCATATAAATATGAGCCGGGTACTAGCCATTTGACACCTAGCCACAACAACTAGCAATGAAATCCAATTTTTCTCCAATTTCTAAAAATCCATGTTATTTTATTATTAAGAGAATATCCTAAATTTTAAATATAAGCAAGCGATTAAACCTCGATAAACAAACAAACCATGATCATGATCTAGAACTTAAGCAACCTATAAGACTTAGTGAAATACAATTATCTCTAGCTTGCAAATCAACTTAATACGACTTAACATCTCTAAATACGATATCACTACACTAGCATCAAAATCACAAGTCAACTGGAAAAATTATCTAAGTGATCATGTTATAATGCAAATGCATGAACTATATGAACAACTAACATAAAAACTACCAAAAAAAACTACATGACAAAATATGCAACTATATGACACTCACACAAAACATATTCCTTCAACTACTACCCCCAAACTTAAAATATTCACTGTCCTCAGTGAAGGTAGTAGTAAGGAATTCAGGCATACCTAATCAGAATCACGCTCCTCACCCTCAACGGGTGGAGTGTCATGTGTGTCTGGAGGTGGATACACGGAATCCTCTCCAAAAAATGGCCACTGGATATCAACACCAGTGGCTCTAAAAGCTGTTCCCAATGCCTGGGTGAGATCTCATGTGAATTTGTTGTGGATGTCATGCATCACATCCAACATCCTCGCCAGATGCTTGTACTGTGTCATGCTCATGCCAGCTCCCATTTCATCTCTTTCCTCCTCCTCGTGTGCCTGCTGCTATGGTCCTCCCTCATCTCCTAGATGAGATCTCCATGCAGTCCTGCTTGCCTGAGTGGCACCAGCAGCTGGCCTCCCACCAGGTAGGTGGTCAAAAGAATAACCAAGCCCCTTCAGATCGGGCTTGCCTCCGTCCCATTCTTGCATCATAGCCAAAGTAGTTTTGTCAATAGGAGCACTCGGGAGCTGCAACTGCTCGTGTGTGGGCCAATGAACACCAACTGCCACGCACAGTTTCGTCACAACAAACGCATACGGAATAGACCCCGTAGTACTCCCCCTCAAGAACTTTAGAATCCCCTGATAAATCACCATCCCCAAATCTATATAATCACCCTGAAGAATGCCCCATAACAGCTGTGCATGCTCTACAGTAATCTCATGCACATACGAAGATGGCATGATGTTGGCACAAATAAAAGTGCGTTCCATGCATGAGCAAACCTGTTCATGCTGGAAGCCGGGAACGTAGAATACTCGGTCGTGCCCCTCTTGATCTTCCAATGAGTATCGGGCTGGCATAGAGTAACAACAATAAGATCCAGATCAAAGTCCTCTGGAGTCTTATCGTTCCAGGTGTCCAGCCCGGGCTTCCTCGCGGGCTGCTCAATCACCGTCCTGATAGCTTCTGCACTGTACTCCACAGTCGTCCCTCGAACCACCATGAAGCCATTCCCGGCCTTGGCGTTTGCATAGAACTCGCGAACAACACTCATGGGCACCGCATCGGGTGCCTCACAAATAGGAACCCATCCCATCTCAAGAATTATCTTCAACAGCTGACCATCCTTCCCTGATGGCAGAAAACCTCGCTCCTTGATGATTGGATTTGAAAGAAGCATAGTATACTCCGCTTCAGCCTCGGGAGTAGAGAACCTTGGACTTACACCACCCACACTTGAGGAATCTATGGTGTTGCTGCTGACTTGTGTTCTTTGTCTCTTGGGTGCCATTGGAATTGAGTAGAGAGAATAAGAGTTGTGTTTGAGAGACAATTTGTGTTTGAGAATTTCTGAATTGGTAAAGAAGTTTGTGTATGAGGTGTATGTATATAAAGGTGATAAAAAGAGAATTATATATGGAATAGAAGTGGGATTTGATTATGGGAATAATGGGAATAATAGGTTTAATTTGGAGAGGGAAATTTGGGATGTGGGGGAGTAAAATTCGGTTGGGAATTGATTTTGTAGCTAAATTCCTGATTTTCCCCTTAAACTGCCTTTATTTTTTTTCCTGGGTCGGGACACGGTTTTTTCAGCCCGGCCGCGCGCTAGGACAGCGTGGGCGCGCCAAGCTTTGGTAGTGAGTCCTGAATTTTGTTCATTTTCTGATTTTTTTTTATGATTTTCTGTTTTATTCTTGCTTCCTCTACTTACTAATGTACAACAAACTTGGGTTGCCTCCCAAGAAGCGCTTGATTTACGTCGTTAGCTTAATGTAGAACTCGAGATCAGATGGATAATAAAGCGGCACTAACCACCTCGTGGTTTGCCATGTCACCATAGTAATGCTTCAACCTCTGACCATTAACCTTGAATGCTTGGCCCTGATCATTCTCAAAAATCTCCACCGCTCCATGTGGAAACATACTTTTGACAATAAAAGGACCTGACCATCTTGACTTCAACTTTCCAGGAAAAAGACGGAGACGAGAGAACAAAAGAACTTATTGCCCCAGCACAAATGATTTGAGCACTAGACCTCGATCATGCCACCTCTTGACTTTCTCCTTGTACATTTTGTTTTTCTCATAAGCTTGAAGTCGAAACTCGTCGAGCTCATTCAACTGAAGTATCATTTTTTTTCCAGCTACATCCAAATCCAGATTCAATTTCTTCAAAGCCCAATATGCTTTATGCTCTAGCTCCACCAGTAAATGACACCCCTTACCATAAACCAACTCATACGGTGACATCCCTAGCAGAGTCTTGTATGCTGTTATATAAGCCCAAAAATCTTCATCAAACTTCAAAGATCAATCTTTTCTCGATGGACACATAACTTTCTCTAAAATGCGCTTGATCACCCTGTTAAATACCTCGGCTTGACCATTTGTCTGAGGATGGTAAGCCGTATCAATGTGATGATTCACATTATACCTTTGCATCATAGCAGTGATCTTGCGGTTACAGAAATGCGACCCCTCATCACTGATTATGACTGTTGGAGTTCCAAATCTTGTGAATATCTACTTATGAAGAAAATTAAGCACTACCTTAGCATCGTTCATTGGCAACGCCTTAACTTTAACCCATTTCGACACATAATCAACTGCCAACAAGATATACTGATTGTTACAAGATGAGACAAATGGCCCCATAAATTTAATTCCCCAAACATCGAAGACTTCGACCTCGAGAAACACATTAAGAGGAATCTCATCCCTTTTAGACATATTCCCCACTCGTTGACATTGATCATATTTCAAAACGAACTGATGAGCATCTTTAAACAAAGTTGGCCAAACGAAACCTGCTTGAAGAATACGAGATGCTGTCTTTTCTCCACCATAATATCCTCCATAAGCCGTTGATTGGCAATCTCGCAAGATCCCCCCCCATTTCGCTGTAAGGAATACATCTCCTGATGATTTGATGAGCTCTTTGGCGAAAAATAAATGACTCATCCCACATATACCACTTCACTTCATATAGAAACTTCTTCCTTTGAGCGGGAGTCAACTCTGGAGGCATGACATTACTTACAAGGTAGTTCACAATATCGGCAAACCACATTTCTTCTACTTACACTCCAAATAACTGCTCATCGGGAAAAGACTTATTAATCAAAGATTTATCTTGTGAAGTAACAATTGGATCCTTTAAATGCGAGAGATGATCAGTGACATGATTCTCAGTCCCTTTTCTGTCCTTGATCTCTAACTCAAACTCCGGAAGTAAAAGAACCCATCGAATCAATCGTGGCTTCGAGTCCTTCTTTGAAATGAGATATTGAATTGATGCGTGATCAGTGAAAACTGTCACCTTCATCCCAAGTAGATATGATCGAAATTTCTCAAAACCATAGATGATAGCCAAAAGTTCTTTCTCAGTGGTGGTGTAATTCAGTTGAGCACCATTAAGAGTCTTATTAACATAGTAGACTACATGAAATATGTTGTTCTTGCGTTGCCCAATAACTGCTCAAACTGTATATTCCCTTGCATCGCACATCATTTCAAATGGTCTAGACCAATCAGGTGCAGTTATGACAGGCGTCATAATCAAGATCTTCCTCAATGTCTCAAAAGTAGAAAGACACTCGTCATCAAACTTGAAAGGAACGTCTTTCTCTAGCAAATTGCACAACGACTTCGAAATCTTCGAGAAGTCCTTGATGAAACGCCTATAGAAACCCGCATGACCAAGAAAACTGCGAATTCCCTTAACAGATATGGGTGGAGGAAGATTTTTGATCACCCCCACCTTGGCTTTGTCCATCTCAAGTCCCTTGCTAGAAACCTTATGACCAAGAATGATGCCTTGGAGCACCATAAAATGACATATCTCCCAATTAAGAACCAAGTTGGTCTCAACGTATTTTTTCAATACTAACCCAAGATAATGCAAGCATTCGTCGTAAAAAGTTCCAAAGACCGAGGAATCGTCCATAAACACTTCTACGTTATTTCCAATCATGTCAGAGAAGATAGCCATCATACATCTATGAAAAGTGGCTGGCACTCCATATAGCCCAAAAGATACTCTTCGGAATGCAAAACTGCCGAAAGGACATATGAATCTAGTCTTCTCTTGATCTTCTAGAGCGATACAAATCTGATTATATCCTGAACAGCCATCCAGAAGACAATAGTAATCATGCCCAACCAATATATCAAGCATCTAATCAATAAAAGGAAGAGGGAAGTGATCCTTCCTTGTAGCCTTGTTCAACTTCCTATAATCCATACAAACTCTCCACCCCGTGACTGTTCTTGTAGGAATAAGCTCATTTTTCACATTTGCTACCACAGTGATACCACCTTTCTTTGGCACACACTGAATTGGGCTCACCCATGAACTATCAAAAATAGGATAGATAATTCCTGCATCTAGTCACTTGAGAATTTCCTTCTTCACAACCTCTTTCATGATCGGATTTAGTCTTCTCTGTTGCTCAACACTAGGCTTGCTTCCTTCCTCTAGCAGAATTTTGTGCATACAATAAGAAGGGCTAATTCCCTTGATATCTGCTATAGTCCAATCAATTGCCGATTTGAACTCTCTAAGAATTCTCAAAAGCTTCTCCTCATCAGTACCTGAAAGGTCAGATGCAATAATAACAGGCAAAGTAGATGCATCACCTAAAAATGCATACCTCAAATGTTCAGGTAAAGGTTTGAGCTCAAGAGTAGGAGCTTCCTCAATAGATGGCTTGAGGCGTTTCAGAGAACTTTTCAAAAGGCATATCTATCTTTCGCTTCCACGAAGAAGCGTTCAAATATTGTAAGTGCTCGTCACCCTCGTCATCTTCACTATCAAAATTTCCCCAATAAGGCCTTCTCTAAGGCATCGGACCTTAACAAATGATCGAATTCCGAAATAACCATAGTATCGACCATTTCCACCTTAAAATACTCCTCATATTCTGTAGGGAATTTCATGGCATTGAACACATTAAAAGTCATATCCTAATCTATTACTCGCATGTTAAGCTCACCTTTCTGCACATCTATCAAGGTTCGACCATTAGCCAAGAAAGGTCTTCCCAAGATTATGGGAATCTTCTTATCCTCCTCGAAATCAAGAATTACAAAATTAGCAGGGAAAATGAGTTTATCCACCTTGACCAAGACATCCTCCACAATACCTCGCGGATATGTAATAGAATGATCGGCCAACTGCAAAGTCATGTATGTAGGCTTTGGATCAGGCAAGTCCAACTTTTTGAAGATTGAAAATGGCATCAGATTGATGCTAGCTCCCAAGTCACATAGACATTTATCAAATGACACCTTTCCAATGGTGTAAAGAATAGTGAATCTTCCAGTATCTTTAAGCTTCGGAGGCAATTTCTGTTGCAGCATAGCACTGCATTCCTCCGTGAGAGCAACAGTCTCTAAGTCATCAAGCTTCACCTTCCTAGATAGAATACCTTTCATGAATTTCGCGTAACTAGGCATCTGCTCAAGAGCTTCAGCGAAAGGTATGTTGATGTGATGTTTCTTGAACATCTCCAGAAACTTCACAAACTGCTTATCCAGTTTCTTCTTCTGCAGCCTCTTAGGAAAAGGAGGCAATTCCAAGCCTCACACAGAGATTCACCAGTTTGCTGAGCAAACTGAGTAAGAGCATTCCTGATTGCAGCAGTGTTCGCCATAGGAAAGAATTTAGTGAGAAAATTTTGAGCAAGATCCTCCCATTTGGTGATAGACCCTGGTGGTAGAGAATGTAACCAACACTTCGCTTTGTCCCTCAAAGAGAATGGGAATAGTCGCAGCTTGATAGTATCTTCAAACACATCATTGAACTTGAAAGTGTCACAGATCTCGATGAAATCCCTGATGTGCATGTTTGGGTCTTCAGTAGGATTACCCCCAAACTGAACTGAGTTCTGTATCATCTGAATCCTGCTCGACTTGATCTCAAAAGTGTTAGCCTTGATGGCTGGCCTGATGATGCTTGACTGAATGTCATTAATCTAAGGCTTAGAAAGGTCCATCAAAGCCTTATAATTATCTGCTTGCTCCTCCATCTCTAATAAAGGCGGTTCTTCGAATTTCTCTTCTTCATCTACTTTCTCTTCTTCCTCAAAATATTCCCTACGTTCAACTACTACTTCTTCCTCGTCTTTTTCCAGAATTCTCCTACAAACTCGTGAACGCGTTTACATAAACGATCGCTAGATTACCCTAAATACAACAAGAAAAAGTGTATATAAGTAACAATGTCCGAGTCAATGAACTTTAATGATCACTGATAACATAAACTAAAAGTTAACACTGCAGTCCCCGGCAGCGGCGCTAAAAACTTGTTAGGGCTAAACACGCGCTATAATTTATGCAAGTATACGCGTTCGCAAGTAATATAGAATCTTTTCTAGTTCATTCCCATAGGGACTTGCTTGGTTAACTATGTAATTTATGCACCTATGCACCGATGATATGGTTATTATCCAATGCTAAGATGATAACAAATTGGGTTGATTATAACTAAGAATAAACTAACAATTATAACTAAGAGTGTAAAGAGGGTTGTATATTATATGAGACAAACATGAGATTTTAACTTCATTAAATACTTTATTTAATAGCCTTATTGTTCTTAACCTTAGCATGCAATGGTGATGACACTAATCAGATAACACGAAACTGCTAAACGCCAAATTTCATTGCACGAATAACATACTACTAGACATCCATAAAAGAGATAGAAGCTGAATAGACACCAACTATATTGAGACCCTATATGTCTATAGAATTTGACAACATAAAGGTTTAAAGCACAAGTTATCTATCATGATTACACAGGGCAAGTAAAATGGTTAAAATTACCTACGAATCATGTATAAAAATAACACATGAACCTATGCTAGCATGGTAAGTTCTAAATCCTTAAATTCACTGTCGTTTCATTAAGAATTAACACGCTATCTTACAAGTTCGGGACTCCTATAAGATGAATAAGCACAACCAATACTAGGTTATCATACAATCACCACACACTAAGGCATATAAACAATTTAACTAAAGAAATCCATAAATAAATCCGCTAGAACCCCACGATAACGATTAGCCCATAATCGGACTCATCATCAACGTGGGTTTCGATGAAAGCATGGTATAATAAAGATAGTCTTTATACTTAAATAAGAAAACCAAGTATGAAACAAGAGTAAAGGTTCACAAGTAAGAAAACTAGCATCCAAGTTACAACTTAAAACAAAGATTCACAAGTAAAAACAAGATCTTCTTCGTCTTCGTTGAATTCATGCTAAAACGGTCTTCTTACGACTCTCCTTGCGCTCTGGTACGTCTCTCCTCTGAAAATGTCCTTATTTGAATATATATAGAAGCCCCATACAATCTGGAAGTCTCCCAATTAAAATCGTAATAGAATCAGTATTCTGCAATTTCGCACCGACGCGGCCGCGCGCTAGCACAGCGCGGGCGTACTGCCATTCTGGAATCCTGGCGCGGTCGCGCGCTTGACCAGCGCGGGCGCGCCGTCCTTGTGGAAAAACTTATATTTTCTTATTTGTCTTGCTGCTTCGAGTCGGCTTTCCACGAGATTTTATTCCAACACCACATTGACACCAAATTAGCACCAAAACAGTGCTAATTCACCTGATTACCTAGATAATGCCCGAAATGCAAAACACTAGAAAACACATTAAAATACTTAACAACTTGAGTACAAATGCATCAATTTAAAGCTTATTAGAGCATAATAAAGTGTCATAAATGCCACTCAATAGGTTCTTCTCCGGCCAGGCATGCAACTTGGAGAGCCGGTCGTGGAAAGGCCAGTTCTTCGCATGCTCAGCAGGAGGAAGAGGATGGTTTTGCGCTAGGTAATGCGCAGTTCAAGAGATTTTCCAGATGCATGGATGCGATGCATGAAATGCACAGTCGTTTTCCGGCCGACTTGACACAGGCTTTTGGCACTACTTTCCGAGCCACTGGTGTTGAGGTTGATTGGCCGGTGTTTGGTGCTGATTCTGTGTATCTTCCACCTGATACTCCACCCGAGGAGGGTGATATTTCAGATGACTAGGTATGCCTGAAATCCTTATTATTACCTTCAATGAGGACATTGAAAATTTTAAGTTTGGGGGTGATAATGTAAGGATTAGTTTGTGTGTGTCCATATAGATTCATATAGATTCATGTCGCATGTTTAGTTGTATTTCATTCATATTTTTGCATGATTGTTCATATAGGACATATTTGTCTGTATTTTTATGTGAGTTCATATAGTTGCATGTGCATGCATATAACATGATCCCTTAGGTTGAGCTATTTCTGATTGATAAGTTAATGTTAATTTGAGTGTAGTGATGACGAATAGAGGGTTGTTTAAGTCTTAATGAATTGATTTGTATGCTAGAAAAAAAATTCACAAAGTCTTACAGGATTGCTTTTGAGCTAGATCATGATCATATTTGTTTATTTGTTGAGATTTAATCACTTGTGTATATCTAGAATTTTTGGTATTCTCTTAATGGTAAAAGAATAATGAATTTTAAAATTAGAGAATAACTTGGATTTCATTGCTAGTTGTGAATAAGGCTAGGCATTAAATGGCTAGTAGTCGGCTCATAATTTATGAGTAGTCTAGGGTTGAATGAGATGGAGCGAAACACACTCATTCAGAAATTGTTGAAAAAGAAAAAGAGAAAAAAGAAAAGAAAAGGAAAAAAAATATGTGTTTATGCATAATTGGCCAAACATGAGCTCTTTTTAAGTAGGGGACTTTGTGCCTAGTGACCTAAGGCTTTTATAGTCTGGGATCCACTAACCTAACGCTCGCTACATGGGTATTATTGCATAAGTCTTTTGGGACCTCGTTCATTGCATGGTCAAATAAGCATCTTTGTTATGTGTTCAATAATAGCATGAATCCTTGTATAACTCTAGTAGGAAGGAGATGTTGTGAGTCATTAGACATTTATCATCTATTTTGTTTATAAACTTGTGATGGTTTTGATGAAAGATAAGTTATGGTTATTGATCTGGTATCAAGAGTATATCTGTTAAGCATCCACACACACACGTTTCTAGTTTGTGAGTTGGTTTGTGGCATTTATTCGAACTCTGTTAAAAGTCATGGCATTTTTAGAGGTATTCTTAGATTGCATTATCATTTAGTTGCATTCACGTAGTTGCATTCATGCATTAGGATGTTTTAGAGTTCTGAGTCAGTTTATGCTTGAGGATAAGCATCAATTCAAGTTTGGGGGTGTGATAAGTGGATTTTATATCTATTTGGAATGCTTCATTACAAGCTTAAGTTGGAGTTTTGGACTCAAGTTGTTGGTATTTTTGATGTGTTTTTGTGTTTTTGCATTACAGGCATTAGTTGGAAGAATAAATGAGCTTTTCAAGAAAATATACTAATAGGAGGTCAGATTCTGAATTCAAGACCATTCTCATGTTGAAGATGTTGGATTTTTAACGCAGCGGGGTCATGGCAAAACACTTTTACACATACAAAATCCAAATAAAAGCATATAAATCGTGAATAAAAATTCGAGGGATCGAATCTAACCTTTAAAAATAATTCGGAGACAACGATCAGAGATCCTTAGCAGTTGCTCCTCAAGTGTGAAGCACTCCACCGGTATCCACCAAGAAAACGATGTTAAGGAGGAGGAATGAGGTGGAGAGAATAGGGTTTTCCAAACTTTTTGGATTTTCGGGTTTCGAGATTGGAATAAAATTAGGGTCTATAATAGTGTATTTATAGGCAAAATTTTCAGCTGATATTATCCCATAAATATTATTATTATTATTATCCCATTTATTATTCTCATTAATAATTAAAACACAAAACCTGTAGAGGAACTTACAAGCTTGAGACTATGGATGGTTTTGAAGTCCCGAGAACTTGGCATGCACAAAACCTGAAGATTTACTATGTGTAAAGCGGTTGAGCACAATTCTCACTTATCAAGATGATAAGTAGGTTGAAAAGCACCTTGAAGCTTTGCTTGCTTATGATTTACATGTTTTAGTTTGAGGTTTCTTAAGACTTGTGTAAGGGATGAATCCCAACAATTTGTGAAATTCAGAAAGTTTTCAAAATATGTTCCAATAACCAGACAAGTAAACTAAGTGCATGAGATGAAAGCATAAAGTTCGATGAATAAAACAGATTCAAATAAATAATACAAAGTCTGATAAGATAGGTCTCAAAGACAATATAAAATAAATAAGCCACGCAGGGCTAGAAAAGTTCTAAAGAGCAGAGGTGCCCTCAGCATCCATCTCATCATCTCCTCCGCTCTCGCCGGAAGTCTCAGTCGTCCCGGAGGAGGAAGAGCTATCATCCGCAGCAGGCCTGGAAGACGACTCGGAAGGAGGAAGAAACGGGTCCTGAGGGATACGATCTAAGACAACCACTCGAGTACGGAACCTCTGCAGTAAAGCCTCATCATCAGGGCAGACAAAGTCCGCCGGCTTAATATCAGGATAGGTCTCGTTCACGGTCCCAAGGGCCGTATCCCAGTCAGTCCTGAAGAACCCGTGGAACACCGAGTCATCCCTCACCCTCATAGACTGAGTGAACTCCTCCGAGTCCAAGTAGTTATCAATCGCCCTGTACTTCTCCGCCCTTAGCACCACCAGCTCAGTCTTACACTCTCCGAGCTCCTCCTCCTTGCGCTTGAACCTCCTCTCTAAGGAAGTATACTTCTTCTATGAGTTAAATATCAAAATAGTCACTGAAGTGAAGGCCATATATCACTTCCTTCACTAATTTTAACGCGATATCATTTTGATCACTAAAGTCATATAAATATCAAATAGATAACTCTAAAAATGCGATTATAAAGTAAATATTATCATCTGTTATGTTCTACACATTTTTCTTTAACACTACTATAACCAAATGAAAAGTTGTGAACTCTAGTATTTTAGATAATATATCTAGATTTAAAAAAAATTATTTACTATTTATTTTAAATTTTATAGTTATTTTATCTTACTTAATTAAAAATAAATAGTAAATAAAAGTTTTAAAATCTAGATATATTATCTAAAATACTAGAGTTCATAACTTTTCATTTGATTATAGTAGCGTTGAAGAAAAATGTGTAGAACTTAATAAAAGATAATATTTACTTTTTCGTCACATTTTTGGAGTTATCTATATGATAATTATACGACTTTAGTGATCAAAATGATACCCCGTTAAAATCAGTGAAGGAATTGATATATCACTTTCACTTCAGTGACCAATTTGATATTTAACCCCTTCTTCTACTGCTTCCTGAGGGTACTATCCGTTTTGTCTGAAGCCCTCTTTCAGGATTCAGCTTGCCTCACAGTGCCTTGGAAGTAGTCATTAGACTGAAATGAAACAATAAATAGAAATGTAAGGCAAGTGAATGCTAAAAGTAAAAAAAGAGTGCAATTGTAAGAAATGGTCATACCGAGGCTAAGGACTGAGCTCTCATGAGCTTTATTCTCTCCAAGTCGGTATGAGCTACCACATCGGTGAAGTCCTTGGGAGTTACGCCGTGGTAAGACCAATTCCAGGCGTGCTTCGTGGATCCAACCACGATATCCCCTCGGCGGAATCCCCAAAGAGGCTGAAAGGCGCCCGTAGCAGCGGAGACAGGAGCAACAGCAGTGATAAGGGTACTGTGGGCTTCAGCTCCCTCAGCTGGAACCTCCACCATGGGCTTTTTGTGCTTCCGTAGGAAGCTAGGCTCTGTAGCCTTTCCTCGAGTATCCAAACTCACAAGGCGAGCCTTCTTAATCCTTGCAGCCTCCTCAACAAGAGGCACATTATCCTCGTTGATTTCCTTAGCAGCTGCAAAATAAGAGAAAAAACAAAATAAGTGGTGTCAATAATGCATGAAAGAAAGTAAAAACGAGAAGGGAAGAAAAATACCATGTTGAGAAATAGAGGATAGCCCCACGTGGATGAGGGAGAACTCCTCTAAAAGAGTCCAGCTGATAGTGGCCCCATCATCCCGAGTAAGCTCATCATAAATGATAGTTTCCTAAGGGGTTAGGTGAATGGATTTGAGGCTACCATCACTAACCTTCCCGAAGGAAGATTTTAGGTCACACAACACTGTAGAAGGGGGTTGAATATAGTGTAGAATATAATCAAATCAATTTCAAACACAAGTAACAGTAAACAGATATATTCGATATAATAAACTCTGTTACAATGGAATTGTTTTCTCTCAGTGATGAACAAATATCATGAGAGCTGCTAGGTTACAATGTATGATCTTCTCGATAATGATAACACATATAGTGTAAACCTATGTCTGTGTTTATATAGTACACAGTTACACGATAACTTCTAATTGATATGGAATATAATTCTGTCTCCTAAAATATATCAATCAGATATCTTACACAAGTTTTTAAGTCCTCTAACTCTTTCCATGCATATCTTCTTTTGTATTAGTCTCGATCTTCTTTCCTATAAATCAGCTTCCTTCCTTAACTGTTAGTCCTCCAGTACTTAAGTTCTGATATCCATCTTCTGATATTTATCTTCTGATAATCTAAGTCCTGATATCCTTAAGTCCTGACTTCCAGTAAGTACTGATTTCAGTAAGTACTTGATATTTCATGTTTGTTAAGATCTGAAAACTAAACATGAAACATATTAGACATGACATCTCAAATCTATCTAACAATCACCCAAAACTTATAAATTGTGCAAAATATACAAGTTAATAGATTTGATGATGTCAAAAACATTTAAGTTCAAATACAATAAGAGTTTAATAAGACTATTAACTACAACTTACAGTCCTTATAGCTTTACCAACATCACTGGATCAATCTGAATCCATAATGATTCTTAATAAAATCTCTTACTAGTTTATCTTCTGTTTTCCTCAGAAATTCAACTAACTGTGCTTTGACCTACATCAGTTCTTCATCTTTACTATCACCAATTTGATAAATGGTTGTTCTGAGAGCTTGAATTGATGTTCTTTCAAGTCCATCACCAAGTCTGATAACTCTAGGATGTGAAGAGTTTTCATTATAACATAAGCATTTTCCTTTCAGAATAACTTCCACCTTAGCAGAATTCTTTAGCATAGGAATTTCTCTTCCATCATCTTCAGTAATCATTGGTATATACTGAGAAGTATTTGTACCAGAGATTCTAAATAGATCTCTTATAGCCTTCAAAATGTATTATGACCATCTTCTTGTAACATCATATTTTACTTCCAGAAGATAGTGAATATGTTGAAGTTCTCTGACAGACTTCTTTAGCACATCATTATCATCTAGTCTATAAGTTAATCCATCATAGAGAAATAAAATCAATTTCTCCTTTAGATTTTCCTTATCATGAGCATCTATCATGATTTGAGCAGACAACACTTTGTCAAGGTGCTTTTGTTTGACTTGTTCATATGGTTTGTCTGTCAATATGAAAGGATCTCTTAGAGTAACTTCTACTCCTGTTTGTATCTTTTCTTCATCAAAACTTAATCCAGCTTTATCTCTAGGTTGCTTGTCTCTCAACCCAAATGTTGCGAGTTGACTCATCATAAGATTGGATTTTGGTTCAACTGGAGTAGCTTTTTTCCATAACAGCTTCTTCTTATCAGCAATCGTCATCTTTTCCAAATTAACTTCATCATAATTTGCTGTTTCTTCTATAGCTTACTGTTCTTTATTCTGAACAACTTCAGCAGTGTCAGAGGTTGTTTTAGATTCTTTAATTATCTTTCTTTTCTTTAGAATTTGAACAGTTTCATCTACTATCAAATCATCATCATTCACTGTAGTTTGATAGACTGGAATGGAAGAATTATCTTTTTCTCAATCTTTAAAGATTTACCAACCTTTTCTTTTCCTTTTGACTTAGGATCAATCTCAGTTTGTGATCTAGTCTTGGACTTTGAAGTCTCAGAATTTGACTTTTCCCTGATCACAATGCATTTTTCCTTAGTCTTTGAAGGTTTCTTTGTATCAGAAGCTTTAGACTTAAGATTTGTCTTCTCAGCAGAAAATCTACCTTCTTCCTCCTTAAGAGTTTCCAAATCCATTCCTGGATTTTATTTCAGAAATGTAATAACCCCAAAATTTTCAACTTTTTGTAACCCTTGTGAATAGTGTTTTAGCTGAATGAAGAAACTTTTCACGCCACACTATGTAGGGGTTCTGTTATGGATATTCTGGGATATTATTAGTACTCTATGTAGTATATAAGTGTATGTAAAGATCGTCAGAATCCAATTCCGAACACTTTGGTTTTTCCCGGAAATCCACAAGATACAGAGAGAATTGAGTATAAGGTAACAGGATAAAAAGGATTTAAATTAAAAGATTATAATAGAGGATCATAAAAAGGAATATAATGTATTGAGAAAGGTTAAGGGAACCTAAGTAATAAGATCCCGGGTATGATCCTTCAAACGATAAACGAGAACGAAAGTTAAGCAAACCGTATAACAGATCAGCGGTCATTAGGCAAACGATTAGGAAGTTAATCAAAGGGATTAGTGGGAATGATGTCATCCAACCAATAGAAAGAGGACAAGGAAGGGAGGATGACATCATGAGGATGACATAGGCATGACATGGGAAGGAAGGAGGTGTGGTGGCTTTTTAACCACACAAATTCAAGGGCAAAAAGGTAATTGACTAAAGCAAGCACAAAAACCAAGCAACCAAGCCAAGAAAAAATCATTTTCATCAAAAATCAAAAAGCAACCAAGGCTTTGTTCTTGAAGCTCTCGGCTTTTTACTATTCATAAGGCAAGAACAATTCAAAACTCAAGATCCAAGCTTCCTAAATTGGTAAGATAATTCCCTAATCATCTTCATGCTTAGTTAGGACTATATCATGAGTTTAAGCCATTAATTCCTTCTCAATCTTCTTCATTTAATCAAAGAAGAAGACTATGAATAGTGTTTTCAAGTTTTTTAACTTGAAGTTTTCTTGTTTTTCTTGAAGATCCAAGCTTTCCTAAGACTTCTCAAAGCTTCTTAAGGCTTCCTAGCTCATCCCACCACTTCAAGGAAGGTATACCATCTCCAAACCCTAGATCCCTATGTATTATAAGATGATTTTAATTGGTAGGATGATATTGTAGCTTGTTGTTGTGATTTAGAGTTTGGGATTTGGAATGGTAGTGAAATGGAATGGTAAATGTTGTGGTTTTGATTAAAAGAACTTAATTATGATTAAAGTTAAGCTTAGGCATAAGTATGATGATTAAATTGAATTGGTTGGGGTTGTTATGATGTGATGAGAATGGATGTTGGTTGTATGTTGGATTTGAGGTTGGTTTGTGGTTGGTTTTGAATGGTTAAAAATTGGGAAATCGCGTAAACATAGCCGTCGTAACGTCCGATTTTCTTTGGACTGTTTTTGTGCATAGAATTAGGACCCGAGAACCCCCTGCTAGATTATGACCACTGCCAGGTTTAGATAGCTCATGTTACGAGCTTCGTTTTGATATGTAGTTCGTTCGATTCCGATGCACGGTTTAGGAGAAACGACCGTTTCAAGTAACGGCGTTTCGCGAACGAAACTTTTTCCCTCGCCTTACTTTGAAACATAGGTTAAAGACCAAAAAGGGTTAATTAATGTATGAAACATTTATGGTAAGTGTGTTAGGCAGTTGGTAAGACACTCGCGAAGGAATCGCTTTAAAACTCGTAAAGGTTAAATTATTAAAAATGGTGGAGCCGCGGGTACCCGAGTGACTTAAGCAAATCAGTGAGCGCAAAACAAGCGTTAGAGTCTAAGTTAGTTAAAGTATAGATTTAGAAGTGATTTTGGTTTAATTCCAACTTACTTGTTGTTTATAGGTTATCAGACTCGTCCCGAGCCTTTCTCACCCCCAAGTCGCTCAGGCAAGTATTCTATCCGTTATACTGTTGTTGTGATGTATACATTTGTATATGCATGATCTTGCGATAAATGCATATTGGTTATTTAGCAAATTCTTGCGATATATTGTAGCATGTGATATGGTATATGCATGCCTGTTTCATATTCTTGAAATATATATCTGTTGGTTCAGTTGATAATACCTATGCTAGAGAATAGCGGTAACTTGCATATACCCATAGTATAGGGACCCAAAGGTGAAAATATTTTCTAAAAACCGGGAGTCGAGGATCCCGAGTAATCTTGTATATATGGATATGGATATATATATATATATATATTTATATATATATATATGGTTATAGTTTTCCAAACTATTAATCGAATAAGGTTTATTCGATAACTTTAGCTTTATTTTATTATTGAATATTATTTTGAATATTCATTCGAGGGCTTATGACTCTTTTATATTATTTATTGAATATTATTTTGAATATTCATTCGAAGGCTTATGACTCAGTTTATATTATTTAATGAATATTATTTGAATATTCATTTGAGGATCTATGACTCCGATTATTTGCTGAAATATATTCTTTATTTTATTAAAGAATAAGGTGTTAATAATCAAACTTATTTTCGATTATTCAAATAAAGATAATACTTTCATATAAGTATATCTTTGGTTATTTAATACTCGTTTCAAGTATAAGTCTTAATACTTCTACTTCAATTATTTTTATAAAGATTATTCTTTATGGGAATATTATTTAAATAATAATATTCAGTCATTTTCTAAATATTCTGGGGACTGATTTACTTCATTAAATCAGCTTTACTCCAAACACTCTTTAAAGTGTTTTCGAGTCTTCAAAATGATTTTTAAAGTCAGAGCGGATTCCAAAACTCATTTTTATATTTAAGATCTTCCTTTTTAAGGGGATTTAAATACTCGCTCAAAACCTGGGGAATTCGGCTCTGTGGTGTATTTTATATTCGCAACGAGGTTGCAGTTTTGGTAAATGAATTGATTACTTGCCCAACGTTCGGGAAGTAAGCCCATCTAATTGAGTCGGCATAAGCGACAGGCCGGGGTACGGTCTATGAAAGTGTAAGTGGCTGGGTGGCAGTCCATCAACGCGTGAGGGGCCGGGTAACGGTCTAGCGCGAGGTCCTAATGCGGCCAGGGTGATGACCGGTGAGGAATTAGTCCATCTACAGTAGAAAAGGTTACTTATTGGTATCTTTGCCTGATCAGCAAGATATCTGGTTTATGCCAAAATTCTTTTCCTTTCCAAAATTCATTGGATGTTTCAAACTCTGTTCATACTTCATATAACAGAGGTTCCAGGAAATGTTTAAAGAGATATATATATGTGGATATATATATATCGGGACTAAATAAAGTACCTCATAACTTTTTCATTCAATAATATTTCAAAGATTGAATCTATTCAAGTCTTAACTTGTGGTCTCATCTATGGGATGTTTTTCTTAAAACTTATAATACTTTGAACGGTGGTAGTTCAAGTAGCTTTATAAATGATATAAGCGTGGTGAAGTATTGGTAACTCCATTCCTTATTTTTACTTATATCTAGTAAGTAATTATCTTACGCATGATAGAGATTCTATTAAGTATCCATTTAGATACTTATATTATTGTTATCACTATGTATTATCTTGCGAGCTGTAAGGCTCACTCTTGCTTTATTTCTTCATCACACAACAACAGTTAGGAGAGATGGCCAGACTCCAGCAGACCCAGCGCAAGCGCGTGGGAAGCGTCCCGCGTCTTCCCGATGACGTTGTAGCTGCTATAGCTGCAGAGGTAGATCCATTGTAGTTCAGACCATCTACTTTTGAGAATCAAATTATGTATAATTATAACTTGTGGCAGATAATGGCAATTAACTGTAAATTTATCAAGTAATCATTTTGGGTTGTAATAACTTTTAAATGGTGGATTCAAAGACTTGTACTTATTTCAATTTCATCTCTGAGACTATAACGGGTTGTGGTGTGTGTTAGTATGGGGTCACAGCATGAGGTTATTTATTATTAATTAAGTGAAGTGATATTGTGGAAAGAAAGACCGTGACAACCCGGATCCCCGACCCCGGATCTGGGGGTGTTACAGAAATGGTATCAGAGCTAAGCGTTATAAACCTCAGAGATGATGCGTCGATATAATAACAAACTCACAAAGATAATAAGAACTCTTGCCAAGTTCATGGTCGGACTACTTAAAGTAGTGCTGACAGTTAAAACCCTTACGGGAACCCTTATAAGTATCATGATAGTAACTTAGCTCGTTTAATGTGTAGGCGCCTGAGATAGAGGACCCTGAGATGTTCGAGCGTGAGCATGATGAGGCATTGCTAGATGTTGAGGATCAGGAGGAGCCTGAGATGGAGGAGGATGAGGAGGACCCCTCAGAGGAGCCTGAGACGGAGGTCATTGCTATTTCAGATGAGGAGGACCCCTCAGAGGAGTCAGAGACAGAGGTTATTGCTATTCCAGAGGAGGAGGACCCGGATGAGGTCCCAGTAGCTGAGGAGCGTGTTGGACCTATGGTAGTGTATGCTGGTATCCCTTTACCCACACTTCCGGTGGTCAGAGCCCCTACCCCTCCACCACTATCCTGGATTCCTGATGATGACAGCTCAAAGACCCATACTTCCGAGCCTAGGCAGACCGAGGAGGCACCCTCAGCGGCTCCAGATTCACCACCTCTTGACCCTGCCCACAGGCAGTCTTCGTTAGCTCATGGATATGTTCAGGATGTATTGAGGACCCGAGTGGCTGTTGCCGAGGGCCGACTAGATGAGGCCAGGAGGGAGTTGGATGCAGAGAGGGCGGGTAGGCGTACCCGAGCTTATGAGACTAGGGCTTCTATACCCCGATCCTTGAGGAGGGAGCTTACGGGGATAGAACTCACGTCCCGAGCGAGACTCAGATCTCTCCAGGGGGACAGGCATGGTAGGATCTCCAGGCAGCAGGCCGACTATATCTTCCGTCGTGCGATGGAAAGGGTTTGGGAGCTGACCCGCTCCGATGTGTGATTCAGGATTGATGATGGAATAGTCTAGTTGTCTAGTTAGCCGAGGCCTTAGTAAGAGCCAATTTTCCGGGATAGTTGACTTGTATATAGCATCCCTTTTTCTGACTAGACAGATAGACTCTTGTGTATCACTTTTGGGATAGATGACTGTAGCACTGTTGTACTTTTGACCAGATCAAACTATGTATTTCTCGCATTATGTATATATTTGTTTCCTTTCGGTTCAGTTCCATAGTGACGGGATCACTGTTTTATCATTATTATTACTGCACTTCGTATTAGAACTTTCTTAAAATAATAGAATTACGATATACGTTCTCCCCATTATAAGAGCTGTGCAAGGCACAATGTTGTATATGATTGTCACCTAACGTTGAATTTTCCCAATAATTGTTTTTATTATTATCAGAATCATGCCGCCAAGAAAGATTGGAACTAGGGCGAACCCTGGATCTGAGGACCAGGGAAGCCATAATCAGGACAATAGAAACCAAGAACACAGTGAAGAGGAAGATGAGGATTATGTGGAACAGGATGACTCCCTGTATGAAGAGGAAGAGGAAACATATGATGTTGAGGGATTTGAGATAGAGGCTGAAGAAGGAGAAACCGAGGTTGAGCAACCAGTACCAAACCCAGGCATGGATCCCATGAGCCAGTTCATGCAACTCCTAAGGCAGAATTTGGAACGTCAACCTAACCCACCCCCTCAAGGAAGTAACAATGTTGTGGCAAACTCTTTCAGGGCTTTTAAGTCCCTTAAGCCCCCTGAGTTCCACGGATCAGCCGACCCAGTTGAGGCAAGGGCATGGTTAAAGGAAATGGAGAAATCTTTTGAGATTTTGAGTACCGAGGAGGCACAGAAGACTGTATTTGCTACCTACCTTCTGAAAGGAGAAGCTAACTACTGGTGGGAGGCCAAGAAAAATATGGAGACAGACGCTATTATAACCTGGGAGAGATTTAGTCAGTTATTTCTGGGGAAGTATTTCCCGAGGTTTATGGAAAACCAGATGGAGCTCAAGTTCTTGGAGCTAAAGCAGAATAACTTGTCTGTAGCAGAGTATGAAGCAAAATTTACTGAGTTATCAAGGTTTGTGCCAGAGTTTGTGAGCACCGAGGAAAAGAAAGCTAGGAGGTTTCAGCAGGGACTGAAACCATGGATTCAGAATAGGGTGGCAATCCTTGAGCTTACGGACTATGCCACTCTGGTGCAAAAGGCAACGATTGTAGAAGTTGGAAGTGAACAGATGCAGAAGGAAAGAGAGAAGAAAGGAATAAAGAGGAAAAGTATGAGCATGGGTGGAGGTTCCGCAGGAAGGAGCTTCCCAACTAGATTTAATCGAGGAGCAGTGTCCCTACCAGGAAGGAACACTGGGTTTAAGCGGCCAATGAGTGTGAGTGTGAGCCAGGGCGGCCAGAAGTCAAGAATGTCCTATTCCAACCAGTCTCGACCCCCATTGCCAGCCTGTAACATATGTGGAAGGAATCACACTGGGGAGTGTAAAGAAAGGCCAGTAACCTGTTTTAAGTGCGGTCGGGAAGGCCACTACTCAAATAAATGCCCTTCGTCAGCCCCTGCCGTCATTCCAACCACCAATTGTCATCGATGTGGACGCCCGGGTCATTGGAAGAGGGAATGCCCAATGAACAAACCAGCAGCTTCGGGAGCAAGCAGGGCTGCTTCTAATAAGCCACCTACTGCGAGGACTTTCAACATGACAGTCCAGGATGCTATGAAAGATTCAGATGTGATAGCAGGTACCCTTTCTCTAAATTCAGTCAGTGCAAATGTTTTATTTGATTCGGGAGCAACTAAATCTTTTATATCAAAGGACCTTGCGCGTAAGTTAAGACTTAAGGCTGAACCCTTGATAGAACCCTTACAAGTAGAAATAGCCAATCATGAAATTATTCCTGTTAACCAGATTCACCCCGCCTGTGAGATAGGCATAGGGGAGCAATCTTTCAGTGTTGATCTGATTCCTTTTAAATTAGGGGAGTTTGATGTGATTTTGGGAATGGACTGGCTATCTAGCAACGATGCTCAGATAGACTGTAAAGGGAAGAAAGTTAAGTTAAATATCCCGGGAAGAAAGAAGTTATATTTAGAGGAAAGAGGCGGACGCAGAAATTTTTGACTATGGCCCAGGCCAAAAGGATGCTACGAAAAGGAAGTGAGGCTTACCTAGCCTATGTGGTGGACACGCAGAAGGAGGTGCCCAACTTACAAGATATTCCAGTAGTCAACGAATTTGAAGATGTATTCCCCCAAGACCTTCCGGGATTACCACCCGATAGAGTGATTGAATTTGCTATTGAGTTGGCCCCAGGGACGGCGCCAGTTTCAAAAGCACCTTACCGGTTAGCCCCGTTAGAAATGAAGGAATTAGCTATCCAATTGCAGGAACTCTTGGATAAGGGTATGATAAGACCCAGTGTGTCTCCGTGGGGAGCACCAGTTTTATTTGTTAAGAAGAAAGATGGGAGCATGAGGTTGTGCATAGACTATCGAGAGTTGAACAAGCTAACCATAAAGAACAGGTACCCATTGCCTAGAATAGACGATCTGTTCGACCAGCTAAAGGATGCTGTTTATTTTTCCAAGATCGACCTGAGAACTGGATATCACCAACTAAAGATTAAACCCGAAGATATTTCCAAGACAGCGTTCCGTACCAGGTATGGGCATTATGAGTTCTTGGTAATGTCCTTTGGATTAACCAACGCTCCAGCGGCTTTCATGGATTTAATGAATAGAGTATTTAAGAAGTACTTGGACAAGTGTGTGATAGTTTTTATCGATGATATTTTGATCTACTCAAGGACTGAGGCAGAACATGCAGAGCATTTGAGGATAGCTTTAGGAATACTCAGAGAGGAACAGTTATATGCCAAATTCTCGAAGTGTGAATTCTGGCGAAATGAAGTACAGTTTTTAGGACATGTGATCAATAAAGAAGGAGTATTGGTCGACCCCTCCAAGATAGAGGCGGTCTCAAATTGGGAAAGGCCAACCATACCCACAGAGGTAAGGAGTTTCATAGGATTGGCCGACTACTATCGAAGATTTGTACAGGACTTTGCGAAGATCGCAGCCCCTTTGACAGGACTTACTCGTAAGACAGAGAAGTTTGAATGGACGGAGAAATGCGAGAACAGTTTTCAGAAATTAAAGAAAAGGTTGATAACGGCTCCGGTATTGGCATTGCCGGACGGAAAAGGAGATTTTGTGATATATAGTGACGCGTCGCACAAAGGATTAGGATGTGTGCTTATGCAGCACGGTAGAGTTATTGCGTATGCGTCGAGACAACTGAAGGAATACGAGGTTAGATATCCTACTCATGACCTTGAGCTCGCGGCAATAGTATTTGCTTTAAAAATTTGGAGGCACTACTTGTATGGAGAGAAGTGCGAGATTTTCACAGACCATAAGAGCCTCAAGTACATATTTACGCAGAAAGAGCTCAACATGCGCCAGAGGAGATGGTTAGAACTAATCAAGGACTATGATTGTGAGATTCTCTATCATCCAGGGAAAGCCAATGTGGTGGCGGATGCCCTTAGTAGAAAGGAAAGACTCAGAATGATAACGACTTCGGAAGAGTTGATAAGGGATTTTGAGAGAATGGAAATAGAAGTAAAGGTAACCGGAACAGGAACTGAAAAGCTTTTTGAGATCTCAATGCAGCCAGAGTTATTGGAAAAGATCAGATTGTGCCAGGAGAAAATAATGAATGAAGGCAGAGAGTCAATGACTGGAGAGGAGATCCATACTGAGAAAGATGATAAAGGGATAATGAGGTACTCCTACCGAATTTGGGTTCCGAATGTTCAAGAACTTAAAGATGAGATTTTGGATGAAAGCCATAGTTCAAGGTATTCCATTCACCCGGGAAGTACCAAGATGTATAGGGATTTGAAGGAATATTACTGGTGGCCCAACATGAAGAGGGACGTAGCAGAATGGGTAAACAAGTGTTTGACTTGCCAAAGAGTAAAGGCAGAGCACCAGAGACCCAGTGGACTTTTGTGACCCCTGGAGATTCCCGAATGGAAATGGGAACAGATAGCGATGGATTTTGTTGTAGGCTTGCCAAGGACGAAAGCCAATCACGACGCCATTTGGGTAATTATAGACCGACTGACAAAGTCAGCTCATTTCATTCCTATCAATGAGAGATACACAGTCGATAGACTGGTGGACATTTACCTTAAGGAAATAGTGACGCGACATGGAGTCCCAGCGTCCATTGTCTCAGACCGAGACCCCAGGTTCAACTCCAGATTTTGGAGGAGCTTTCAGGAATGTGCGGGGACCAAGTTAAATATGAGTACCGCGTACCATCCCCAAACGGATGGACAGAGTGAAAGGACCATCCAGACACTAGAGGATATGTTGAGAGTCTGTGCAATAGACCTTAAAGGAAGTTGAGATGATCACTTGCCGTTGATCGAGTTTTCTTATAACAATAGCTTTCATGCTAGCATCGGAATGCCGC
Source organism: Apium graveolens (assembly GCF_009905375.1). Classification (NCBI taxonomy): domain Eukaryota; kingdom Viridiplantae; phylum Streptophyta; class Magnoliopsida; order Apiales; family Apiaceae; genus Apium; species Apium graveolens. The sequence goes on along the minus strand of NC_133657.1, from coordinate 32,066,187 downwards.
CTTATGAGGCCCTGTACGGAAGAAGGTGTCGATCTCCCTTATACTGGGATGAAGTAGGAGAGCGGAAGATGCTCGGACCCGAAGTGGTCCAAAGGACCAAAGATATAGTGGATCTTATCAGAGGGCGACTTGTAGCAGCCCAAGACAGACAAAAGAAATATGCAGACCTAGCCCGAAAGGACAAGGAATATGAAGTAGGGGACTTAGTACTGCTGAAAGTATCCCCTTGGAAGGGATTAATGAGGTTCGGAAAGAAAGGAAAACTAAGCCCAAGATACATTGGACCTTTTAAGATATTAAGACGGATTGGAAAGTTAGCTTACGAGCTAGCCCTACCCCCTAATTTGCAACAAGTTCATAATGTGTTCCATGTGTCAATGCTAAGGAGGTATCATCGGGATGCCAGGCACATAGTGGAGTACGAGCAGGTGGATATGCAGCCAGATCTAACTTACGTGGAGAAGCCAGTAAGGATTATGGATAAGAAGGAGCAGGTGCTTCGGAACAAAGTGATCAAGCTAGTCAGAGTACTATGGCAGAATCATAATGTGGAAGAATCAACTTGGGAACTAGAGAGCACAATGCTAGAAAAGTACCCCCGTTTGTTTTCTGTTTGATTCCGGGACGGAATCCTTTTAAGGAGGGGAGCCTGTAATAACCCCAAAATTTTCAACTTTTTGTAACCCTTGTGAATAGTGTTTTAGCTGAATGAAGAAACTTTTCACGCCACACTATGTAGGGGTTCTGTTATGGATATTCTGGGATATTATTAGTACTCTATGTAGTATATAAGTGTATGTAAAGATCGTCAGAATCCAATTCCGAACACTTTGGTTTTTCCCGGAAATCCACAAGATACGGAGAGAATTGAGTATAAGGTAACAGGATAAAAAGGTTTTAAATTAAAGGATTATAATAGAGGATCATAAAAAGGAATATAATGTATTGAGAAAGGTTAAGGGAACCTAAGTAATAAGATCCCGGGTATGATCCTTCAAACGATAAACGAGAACGAAAGTTAAGCGAACCGTATAACAGATCAGCGGTCATTAGGCAAACGATTAGGAAGTTAATCAAAGGGATTAGTGGGAATGATGTCATCCAACCAATAGAAAGAGGACAAGGAAGGGAGGATGACATCATGAGGATGACATAGGCATGACATGGGAAGGAAGGAGGTGTGGTGGCTTTGTAACCACACAAATTCAAGGGCAAAAAGGTAATTGACTAAAGCAAGCACAAAAACCAAGCAACCAAGCCAAGCAAAAATCATTTTCATCAAAAATCAAAAAGCAACCAAGGCTTTGTTCTTGAAGCTCTCGGCTTTTTACTATTCATAAGGCAAGAACAATTCAAAACTCAAGATCCAAGCTTCCTAAATTGGTAAGATAATTCCCTAATCATCTTCATGCTTAGTTAGGACTATATCATGAGTTTAAGCCATTAATTCCTTCTCAATCTTCTTCATTTAATCAAAGAAGAAGACTATGAATAGTGTTTTCAAGTTTTTTAACTTGAAGTTTTCTTGTTTTTCTTGAAGATCCAAGCTTTCCTAAGACTTCTCAAAGCTTCTTAAGGCTTCCTAGCTCATCCCACCACTTCAAGGAAGGTATACCATCTCCAAACCCTAGATCCCTATGTATTATAAGATGATTTTAATTGGTAGGATGATATTGTAGCTTGTTGTTGTGATTTAGAGTTTGGGATTTGGAATGGTAGTGAAATGGAATGGTAAATGTTGTGGTTTTGATTAAAAGAACTTAATTATGATTAAAGTTAAGTTTAGGCATAAGTATGATGATTAAATTGAATTGGTTGGGGTTGTTATGATGTGATGAGGATGGATGTTGGTTGTATGTTGGATTTGAGGTTGGTTTGTGGTTGGTTTTGAATGGTTAAAAATTGGGAAATCGCGTAAACATAGCCGTCGTAACGTCCGATTTTCTTTGGACTGTTTTTGTGCATAGCATTAGGACCCGAGAACCCCCTGCTAGATTATGACCACTGCCAGGTTTAGATAGCTCATGTTACGAGCTTCGTTTTGATATGTAGTTCGTTCGATTCCGATGCACGGTTTAGGAGAAACGACCGTTTCAAGTAACGGCGTTTCGCGAACGAAACTTTTTCCCTCGCCTTACTTTGAAACATAGGTTAAAGACCAAAAAGGGTTAATTAATGTATGAAACATTTATGGTAAGTGTGTTAGGCAGTTGGTAAGACAGTCGCGAAGGAATCGCTTTAAAACTCGTAAAGGTTAAATTATTAAAAATGGTGGAGCCGCGGGTACACGAGTGACTTAAGCAAATCAGTGAGCGCAAAACAAGCGTTAGAGTCTAAGTTAGTTAAAGTATAGATTTACAAGTGATTTTGGTTTAATTCCAACTTACTTGTTGTTTATAGGTTATCAGACTCGTCCCGAGCCTTTCTCACCCCCAAGTCGCTCAGGCAAGTATTCTATCCGTTATACTGTTGTTGTGATGTATACATTTGTATATGCATGATCTTGCGATAAATGCATATTGGTTATTTAGCAAATTCTTGCGATATATTGTAGCATGTGATATGGTATATATGCATGCCTGTTTCATATTCTTGAAATATATATCTGTTGGTTCAGTTGATAATACCTATGCTAGAGAATAGCGGTAACTTGCATATACCCTTAGTATAGGGACCCAAAGGTGAAAATATTTTTTAAAAACCGGGAGTCGAGGATCCCGAGTAATCTTGTATATATGGATATGGATATATATATATATATATATTTATATATATATATGGTTATAGTTTTCCAAACTATTAATCGAATAAGGTTTATTCGATAACTTTAGCTTTATTTTATTATTGAATATTATTTTGAATATTCATTCGAGGGCTTATGACTCTTTTATATTATTTATTGAATATTATTTTGAATATTCATTCGAAGGCTTATGACTCAGTTTATATTATTTAATGAATATTATTTGAATATTCATTTGAGGATCTATGACTCCGATTATTTGCTGAAATATATTCTTTATTTTATTAAAGAATAAGGTGTTAATAATCAAACTTATTTTCGATTATTCAAATAAAGATAATACTTTCATATAAGTATATCTTTGGTTATTTAATACTCGTTTCAAGTATAAGTCTTAATACTTCTACTTCAATTCTTTTTATAAAGATTATTCTTTATGGGAATATTATTTAAATAATAATATTCAGTCATTTTCTAAATATTCTGGGGACTGATTTACTTCATTAAATCAGCTTTACTCCAAACACTCTTTAAAGTGTTTTCGAGTCTTCAAAATGATTTTTAAAGTCAGAGCGGATTCCAAAACTCATTTTTATATTTAAGATCTTCCTTTTTAAGGGGATTTAAATACTCGCTCAAAACCTGGGGAATCCGGCTCTGTGGTGTATTTTATATTTGCAACGAGTTTGCAGTTTTGGTAAATGAATTGATTACTTGCCCAACGTTCGGGAAGTAAGCCCATCTAATTGAGTCGGCATAAGCGACAGGCCGGGGTACGGTCTATGAAAGTGTAAGTGGCTGGGTGGCAGTCCATCAACGCGTGAGGGGCCGGGTAACGGTCTAGCGCGAGGTCCTAATGCGGCCATGGTGATGACCGGTGAGGAATTCATCCATCTACAGTAGAAAAGGTTACTTATTGGTATCTTTGCCTGATCAGCAAGATATCTGGTTTATGCCAAAATTCTTTTCCTTTCCAAAATTCATTGGATGTTTCAAACTCTGTTCATACTTCATATAACAGAGGTTCCAGGAAATGTTTAAAGAGATATATATATATGTGGATATATATATATCGGGACTAAATAAAGTATCTCATAACTTTTTCATTCAATAATATTTCAAAGATTGAATCTATTCAAGTCTTAACTTGTGGTCTCATCTATGGGATGTTTTTCTTAAAACTTATAATACTTTGAACGGTGGTAGTTCAAGTAGCTTTATAAATGATATAAGCGTGGTGAAGTATTGGTAACTCCATTCCTTGTTTTTACTTATATCTAGTAAGTAATTATCTTACGCATGATAGAGATTCTATTAAGTATCCATTTAGATACTTATATTATTGTTATCACTATGTATTATCTTGCGAGCTGTAAGGCTCACTCTTGCTTTATTTCTTCATCACACAACAACAGTTAGGAGAGATGGCCAGACTCCAGCAGACCCAGCGCAAGCGTGTGGGAAGCGTCCCGCGTCTTCCCGATGACGTTGTAGCTGCTATAGCTGCAGAGGTAGATCCATTGTAGTTCAGACCATCTAGTTTTGAGAATCAAATTATGTATAATTATAACTTGTGGCAGATAATGGCAATTAACTGTAAATTTATCAAGTAATCATTTTGGGTTGTAATAACTTTTAAATGGTGGATTCAAAGACTTGTACTTATTTCAATTTCATCTCTGAGACTATAACGGGTTGTGGTGTGTGTTAGTATGGGGTCACAGCATGAGGTTATTTATTATTAATTAAGTGAAGTGATATTGTGGAAAGAAAGACCGTGACAACCCGGATCCCCGACCCCGGATTTGGGGGTGTTACAAGAAATAATGTTCTAGCTATCTCCTCATCAACTGTCTGGATTTTAGGATTTTTGTAATAAACAGTAGTCTGCTTCCCCTTTAGTTTCAGAGTTTATAAAAACTTCTGAGAGTCTTTAGATCCTAACTGAATCAGAATATTAGAACTTGACATCAGACTTTGTTTATCAGAACTTGACTTCAGACTTTTAGCATTCACAGCATCAGAACTTGACTTATTCTGTGTAGAAGATTTTCCTTGAACTTTTCCTTGACCTCTACTCTTACCAGAGTTTCCCTGGTCATCACCTTTATCATCCTTTTTCTTCAGTATTTCAGTAGGTGGGCATTTGGACTTAACTACCTTCTCCCCCCTTTTGGCATCATCAGGAAGTAAGAGAGAAAGAAGAAGTTCAACTGAAGATTGGATTTCTTCCAATTGAGCTTTCTGAAAAACTTGGTTAGCCAGGACCTCAGCAATTTGGGCCTGTTGCTTCCCTTGAATCTTCTCAATGGCTTTAATTTTCTCAAGAGTAGGTCTGATATATCTATTCTTGTCAAGATTAAGCTGTAGATCTAGCTTATCGGCATGTTCCTTTAGTGTATCAACCTTTTCATGAGTAGAAGAATGTAGACCTTGAAGATGTTTGGTAGATAGAGCAGTGATCTTCAGGTGTGTCTTTAAATCAGCATTTATGAGCAACTCATCAGCTTTAGCAATATGCTCTGTCAGAATGTTAGAACTTGGAATGAAATCAGTGTCATTCCACTTCTTGGTCCACTCTACACCTCTGTGAGTATCCTCCCAAGGAATAGGTGCTTCCTTTTCAACAAATTTCTTCACCAATTCTTCCTTTTCTAGTATAGGAACTGGAGTCTCAGCAGAAACACTGTCTTTAGAACTTGAGGAAGACTCATTATGTTTAGACAGCACAACAGTGTGTGAAGCAACTGGAGATTCAGGAACAACTTCATTTAAATTCTAAACATCAGAATTTATCTCCAGAGCTGGTGTGGTGGATGTAGATGGTATCTCATCATTTAAAATTGGAAAATAAGTTAGAGATTGCTGAGCATCTGTAGATGGAGCTTCCAGATAAAGAACACTTCGGTATATTTAAATTATGAATAATTTTCAGTTTGTTCTTTAGCATCATCTGTAGCTTTAATAGGAGAGACATGAGGGGTTACAACTGTATCAGTAGCAGTGTCTTTGGCTTGAGCTGGAAGGGCTTCAATGATAATCGGTTCTTGTGAGATCAGAGATTCCTGATCCCCTTCCTCAGCTTCTTCAGTATCTTCTGATGGAGCCTTAGCCAAATACCTCCTAGCCTTCATTTTCTTCAATCTCCTTGCCAATGAAGGAGTTGCTTCAACAGTAACAGAACTTATAGAGTTCTTTCTTTTCAAAGTATCAGAACTTTGAGCTACTTTTTCTGTCTGAGAAGTAACATTCTCAGCTCCAACTATCACAGGTTCTGATGCATGAACCCGTGCTTCAACTATCACAGGTTCTGATGCATGATCCCGTGCTTCAACTGTTTTCTCAAATCAACAAAATTTATTATTGACCATAATTGTAATCAAAACATTCATTAAAGGATAAAGTTTAAATAGATGAAGTAAAGATTAACAAATTACAATGAGAACATGCACAGTCACATAATATGAGAGAAACAGAGACTAATTCTTGCAATTAAGGGAAATTTCATTAATATATCGAACGAGTACATTTCATGAAATTTATAGATTACATGCAAAAATTACAAGATAGTCCTAGTCTAAGAATCTTAACATCAACAGCCTTAGTCGTAGTCTAAGAAGTCCTATCGACTAGTTCCTCCTGCTGCTGACAAAGAGCACTGCAAGACGGATGATCCGTTCTTGCTGAAGGAGAGCCTCTCTCCTTTCCTCTTCTAATTGATCAAGATGGAGCTGGTAGTCCATCGAAAAGAACAAGAGGTCTGTGTGAACCTCTTGTGGAACAAAGTTCTAGAGCTCTTCAGGAATGGCAGTGACATGCCACTACTGTTGCCAGTCATCACAACTCAACTCTATATTGAAAGTTTCATAGTTTATAGTTCATGATTATGGCTATTTTGATCTTATTACCCAAATATATTCTGATTTAAATATGACTGTTTTAGTTTTTATGACAAATAAGTCAAGTAAAGAAAAATGACACGTAAACATCAAGGATTCCATCAGGATTTAATATCAGAACTTAACTTATATCATATTTTAACAGTCAGCAGAATATGGCTTCTGAACTCAAAAAGTGAATATCTTTTTCTGTGATTCTTCATACAAATACTGACTTGTTTTCTTCAGAGTTTAATCATCAGAACTTGTCCTCAGAATTTATGAAAATGACACTTAACTGTTTGTCAAAAACAACTTAATCACCACAGTAATTTTCATCATTCATATGGAGTGAAAGTGTGTGCATTCAGCAAAATATCAGATAAAGATTAAAGTTTGATAAACTTCAGTACATCTTAGAAATAAGGCATAACTAAGAAAAGTTCTTAAAATATGTCATCAATCATGAAGTCTACTATAGAACAAATGTATGCAACAGTCCACCTGAACTGTTTGTACTCATTTTATGCATCTTTTGGAATTCCTTTTTACAGTGGCTTCTCAGTGTAAGTGAGTCACGACTGCTTATCAGAATTTATGTTGTTGTCATAGTATTTCTCCAGTAATCAGAGAATGTGAAAAGTCACCAAGAAAATTTATTTTCTTTTCTAAGGCATATTACTTAATACCAAAACTGCAGTTGGGTCTTCCCTTCCACATATTTACTCTAGATCTGAAAGGAGTACCTGACTTTTCTTTTCTTTTCTTTTCTTTTGATAAGTGAGGCTTATCAGCATTTAGTTCATTCTTAAGATATACTGACATCAGAATCTAACAGATAAGAAGCAAGAATCTAGTTTGTGACTTAGTAATAAGATACACAAAGTAAACTTGACTAAGCTCAAAATCAGAATTTGCTTGTGTTAATGAGTTTCCACATAAACAACTAATTCAAACATGGGATTTCTAGTATATTATAGACTACTAGGTTAGCATCTAGCACAGTTATCCTCATTGGATTGAATAGTCTCTCTGAGACTTCAGAGTTTGACTTGGATCCTTCAGGATTTGAAGTATCAGAGCTTCCAGAATTATTAGAATTTGGCTCATCAGAACTAGATGAATCAGAACTTAAAGAGCCAGTGACAGGTTTCGATGCTTCTTGAGAGTCTTGAGATATGGTAGGATCTTCAGCTTACTCCCCCTGGACAGGTGCATTTTCCTTTGAACTTGTTACCACAGATTTAATGACATCAGTACTTATAGGATCAGAGTTTAAGTCATCAGAATTTACATAATCAGTATTTAAGTCTTCATTTTCAAATCTCAGCTGCTCGTGATCATTGAAAGCTTCAAGTCCAGTAATCTTCTTATCATCAAAAGATACATTGATAGATTCCATGATAACCCTTGTTCTTAAATTGTAGACTCTGAAGGCTTTTGTGGAAAGTGGATATCCAACAAAGATTCCTTCATCAGCTTTTAGATCAAATTTTGACAGCTACTCAGGATGAGTCTTAAGAACAAAACACTTACATCCAAACACATGAAAGTATTTCAGATTTGGCTTTTTTTTTCTTCACCATCTCATATGATGTTTTTCCATGCTTTTTTATGAGTGTTGCATTCTGTGTAAAACAAGCAGTCTGCACAGCTTCAGCCCAAAAGTAGGTTGGCAGCTTTGCTTCATCAAGCATAGTTCGTGCAGCTTCAATGAGAGTCCTGTTCTTTCTTTCTACAACTCAATTTTGCTGTGGAGTTCCAGGTGCAGAAAATTCATGTTTGATTCCATGCTCTTTGCAGAACTCTTCCATGATTGAATTCTTGAACTCAGTGCCATTATCACTTCTTATAATTTTAACAGAATCTTTGACCAACTTATCCAGCTGTCTGACATGATCAAATAGAGTAAATGCAGTTTCATTCTTCTTGTGCAAGAAGTACACCCAAATGTACCTTGTGAACTCATCCATTATAAACATAACATATTTCTTCTTTGCTATAGACATGACATTGAATGGACCAAATAGATCAACATGCAGTAGGTGATAAGGCTCAAGAATTGATGACTCAGTTTTGCTCTTGAAAGAAGATTTTCTTTGTTTTGCCTTTTGACATGAATCAGAAAGGCCATCAGGAGCAAATACTAATTTTGGAAATCCTCTCACAAGATCTTTCTTTACAAGCTCATTTATGTTATTGAAGTTTAATGAGAGAGTCTTTTGTGCCAATTTCAGCTTTCTTCAATTGATGCTCTACTCAACAGACAGATTGCAGAACCATCAGAAGTTGTTGAAAGTTTGGCTTCATAAATATTACCATGCCTGTATCCTTTCAGAATCACTTTTCCTATAGAATTGCTTACAACTTCACAGTGTTCTTCAAAGAAATCCACATGATAACCTCTGTCACAGATTTGACTCATACTCAGCAGATTGTTTTTAAGTCCTGAGACAAGAGCTACTGTTTCAATGATGACATTCCCGAGATTAATACAGCCACATCCCTGAGTTTTTCCCATGTTGCCATCTCCATAAGAAACTCCTGGGCCAGCTTTCTCCATAAAGTCTGAGAGCATGGCTTTATTTCCAGTCATATGTCCTGAACATCCACTATCCAGTACTAGGATATTTTTCGTGTTGCCCTGCAATCACAAAGACCACTAATGGTTAGTTTTAAGGACCCATACTTGCTTGGATCCTTTGGCCTTTTTAAGTTTGTTAGCATTAGCAACGGATTTAATATCAGAGTTTATGCTAACATGCTGTTTATCAGAACTTATATCAGACTTTACATCAGACTTTACACTAGAATGAATTAAAGCAACTTTCTTCAAAGAAGGTTTTATTTGATAATAATCATAGTATAAACTATGATATTCCTTACAGGTATAAATGGAATTCCATAAACTACCACAATGAAAACAAGGATTTTGTGGTTTAAACCTAACAGACTGACTCTTAACTCCTGACTTAGGAGGTAAAGAGTTTATATTCTTCTTTTTCCTGCCAAAAGAAGCAAGATGGTTAAAGTTTCCACGGTTATAACATTTCTTTCTAGGAGCATTAGGAACAGGCATATACTTATTGCTTTTATGCACACCTTCCTTTCCATTCCTATTTTTCCTAGCTGCCTTAACCTTGTTGACATCCCTTATTTCTTTCAGCTTATGCTTAAGCTGCTTCTTAGTCATTAAGCCTATGTTGACTTTAGCTGGTTTATCCTGTTCTAATTTGTCAGAAGTTGACTTCTCCTTAACTTCTATCACAGTCTCTTTCATCTTTTCAGAATCAGACTTTATAGTTTTAGCTACAAACTTAACAGGATTTACCTTTGGCTTAACAGTTTGTTTAACAACAATTAGCTCAATTTGTTCAGTTCCTTTTTCACTTTAATCATCTCGATAAGCTAAGCCCTCTTTCCAGTTTTCACTACTTAATAAATTATGAGTTGTCCTGCCAGAGTTAGTCCAAGTCCTGATAATCTCTTTTTCTTTTTCTAACTCAGTTTTGAGAGATTTATTCAATTTAGCAATTCATCTCTAACATAAAAAGCATCATCTCTCTCTTTCTCAGTTTGATGGAACACAACTAACTCTTTTTCTAAATAATCATTCCTTTTCTTATAAGCAAGATTTTCAGAAGTTAATCTTTCATATATTAAAGTTTGATCTCTGTAGCTAATAAACATGGCTTTAAGATATAATCTCAACTCAGTAATATCATCAGTATGAAAGGCATAAGTTGTTTGAGGTACCTTTAATTCAGCAGTTTCAGGGCTGCCATCAGTATCACTCTTTCCTTTCTTGTAATAACCCCAAAAAATTTTGAACTTTTTGTAACCCTTATGAATAGTGATTTTGCTGATTATGCTGAATAATAAAACTTTTCATGCCACACTATGTAGGGGTTCTTCTATTGTTATTCTGAGATCTTATTAGTACTCTATATGGTATATAAGTGTATGTAAAGATCGTCAGAATCCAAATTCGAACACTTTGATTTTTCCCGAAAATCCACCAGATACCGAAAGAATTGAGTATAAGGTAACATGATAAAAAGGATTTAAATTCAAGGATTATAAGAGAGGATAATAAAAAGAATATAATGTATTGTTAAAGGTTAAGGGGACCCAAGTAATAAGATCCCGGGTATGATCCCTCAAACGATAAACAAAAACGAAAGTTAAGCGAATCGTATAACAGATCAGCGATCATTAGCCAAGTAATTAGGAGTTAATCAAAGAGGTTAGTGATGATGTTGTCATCACACCAACAAGAAGAAGACAAGTGTGGGAAGATGACATAAGAGGATGACATAAGCATGACACAATGGGAAGGAATTGTTGGTTGATTATAAGCCACACAAATTTTACCATGGTAAAAGGTAAATTAACAAAACAAAAAGGGAAAGCAACCAAGCAAACATCATCTTCTTCCCCCCCTCATTCTTGCTCTCGGCTTTTCCATGAAAAGCAAAGGAGAAATTTTCAAAACTTAAGCTACATACCTTCAAAAATTAAGAGGTTTGTTTCCTTAGCTTCCATAATTCATGACTTAGTTATGTTATGAGTTTGAAGCCAAGATTTCAAGGTTTACTAAGCTAATTAATTCATCAAAGTTCTTGGTGAATAGTGTTTTCAAGAAACTAACTTTGTGTTTTCTTATGTTTTCTTCAAGATCCAAGCTTAGTAGAGATAGTTAGTGGTTACTTAAGGCTTCCTAAGTGATTCTCCACCCTCCAAGGAAGGTGTAATATCCGGGATATATCGTGTAATTATTTTTGCTATTATATAATTATTATGTGTGTTCAGTATCTATTCTGTGAGCTAATTGTTCAGTGTTATCTGTACTTGAATATTCAAAAATAATATTAATTGAGTATTTTAATTTTTATATGTCCAAAATAAAATATAGATAATTGTCATATCTTCCTAATTATTTTTATGTTGGTTTATGGATTTATAAGATTCATCTGAAATTTCTAAAATCTTTTTCCGGGTAATTAAAATCTATTTTATAAAAACGGGAACCAACCGACGTCAACCGTTGTTACGTTTTTGGAACCCGAAACTCTTTCGAGAACTCCTTCCTAACCTAATTGTAATATTCCGAGCATATTCCATGTTTCGACTTTTTCGATCCGGCGTACGGTTTGTCCTGCGCGGGTCCCGGCGCAACATTTTCGATACAATATTTGTTCCGGTAAATCAATAAAACCCGTATTTTCGATAAACGGGAGCTTTTTATTAAACTATCACAATTATCACTTCGTAATACGTGTAACCAGGCGCTGAGACCAAGACCGCAGTACAAATTGTACTGATTTGGATAATTATCCCGAAAACCGATACCGTTTGGATCAGTTTTTACAAATAAACGTACCATTTTATATCCGGAATGATCCAACGGGATACTAATTTTCCGTAATTATAAATAGCCTTTTACCGTATTTTATTTCGTATCAAAATCATTTACAGACAGATAATTATATAATTTTCAGAGAAAAACCCTAATTTCCTAAAACTGTTCTAAGAATCAAACAAGCATTTGGAGGTGTTATTGAATTCGGTTTGGAAAGCTCGAGTAACCAATCTGAAGGTCTTGAAGAGCTCTACCAGATTCTGTAATCCATACACCTGCAGAAATCAAGGTTATTTTTCTAAAAATTTATTTATTTTCGAATTTATTTTATTAAAAATATGAATTTTTGTTCGGATGATTGTTTGTATGATTTGATGATTGCATGTTGTAGAGCTTCTTTTCCTGATGATTTTCATATGTCATACGTCTGATTTGGAGTTCAATAACATGTTCAAAATTGAGTTTGATTTTCGAATTTTAAAATTAGGGTTTATAACCCGTATGAATGTTCTTAATTGAAATTTGGGGGTTTCTTATTCTGTGATAGATTGATGTTGTGTTATAGTGGGTTGTGTTCTCTGTGAAATTTGCAATCTAGTCGTATAAGTTTCATGAACCAATGAGGTCTGTAGAGAAGGGAGTTGTGTTTTGAAGTTTCCCGATGTTCGCCGGAAACTGGAAAATTTCACGGCCAAATTCCGGCCAACTCAGGGATTGTTAGGATGAATTGATTGCATGGTTGTGTTCCTGGTGTTGTATAGATGTGATCTGGAGATGTTGGTGGGGTGAGGACGTCGGGAACGTGTTCTCCGGCCATCCCCGACTTTTTCCGGTGACTGGACTGCAAAATTGCAGTTTGGTCCCTGAAGTTTTGAAAACGATGCAGTTTGATCCCTGTAGTTTCCAGACTTTGCAAAAATTGGATTTCTGTTTTAAAAATGTTTAAAAATCATATTTCCTATTTATTTTATTTTATAAAAATTCGTTTTTAATTTCTGAAAATTCTGAAAATTATTTTTAATTCACAAATAAATCTAAATTAATTAGACAATTAATTCCAGTTAATTTCTAATTGATTAATTGGTCAATTAATTCGAAAATTAATTGATTAATTGATTTAATTAATTATTAATTGATTTACTTAATTATTTAATTAGATTTAATTATTTAAAAATAATTTAAAAATTCTGAAAAATAGTTTTGAGCTTTAAAATATTATTCTAAATTATTTCCAAGGCTCGATAATTATTCTAAAATTATTTCGGAGCCAGAATTGGCCAACCGAACCCTGTTTATTAACCCGAAATTGATCCAACGACCCGTTTTAATTCCGAAAAATGTTTTAAAAATCATTTTAAATACCAGAAAGCCTATTTATGACCCGAGACTTCTTTATAAATAATATATCATTGATTACGTGATGTATTATGTGCTATATGTGACTTGTTAATTGACTATCGGTCTATATATATTCGATGTTCACTTGATTATCGCATAACTTTCAATCCGTTAATCGGATTTGGGTAAAACGAAGGGTAGATAGAAGTATGTGTTGAATAGAATTCCATGAGTAAATTATTGATAGATGCTTATGATATGTGAGCAGAAGAGGAAAGACGTAGGAAAGGGAAACAGATAGTTGACGAGTAAGACGCTTGTGATTGGAAGCGAGTGCAGTGTAGTAAGCTAATATCAGGCAAGTGTTCTGAACTTTCTCGAGATATTGTAGTATTTGATAGTCAGATTGATACTGCAAGTGCTTTGAAGCACTGAAACCTAAACTCTGATTCCAGTTATTGTTCTTGAGCCATAAACATTATTCTTTCTAGATCATTTATTGTTGCATACCTAAACACAAATCTCAAGTATACGATACTACTCCACAAATACATGCAAACAAAATCCCAAACACTGAACTGAATTACTTGTACATTCAATCATTGTATCCTATGCATTGAAAGCCCAAATCTTTGAAACCCTGAAATGTTGATTCCTTTGTTATCCAATTCTTTCATTACCCAACATCCAAGCTTTTAAATTGCCTTATTGATCCTTACAAGGATTGAAACCCTTTCATTGTTAAACATTTATTGTTGTTAATGATTTCGGTTATTGTTTATTATTATGTATTCTGTTATTATGTTAGAATTGGATTGGTTTTATAAAATTGTGGACCAGATTCGTGGTCAGACCATATAATGGTCAAGTTAGGCCAATGTGTGCCTTGGATCCAGTAGTTAGAGCAATGATGTGTGCCTTGCTCGGGGTTAGTGCGTGACTGATCAGCAGCCTAACCTTGGTTTTTAAATTAAAAGTATAATATCCAATTCTAAATCATAATCCATTGTTCATTTGATATTATAATCATATTCACCTGATGATCATTATTCTCAGTTTTGTCATTGTGACTTGCTGAGCTAGTTAGCTCATTTGTGCGATGTTGTTTATATTCTTTCCAGTTAAAAAGGAACCAGTTGGTAAAGAGGATCCCCAGTCCAGCGCGAGAGCTAGGGGTTCAGGTTGAGGAAGGTGAGCTAGTAGGCTTCTTTTGGAATAATTTAAGTTTGTAAAAGTTTGTAATCATGTTTAATACTCAGTTTGAGTTTGGAATAGTTGGGATTTGAACAGTTTGTAATATATTAGTGTGCTTGGCTTGTGTGCATACTTTAACCTGTTGCGATCCGTGGTAGTTGGTAAGTAGGGTCATTGCATTTTATTATTATTATTATCTTTAATATTGTTATAAGCAGGTTATTAATAAGGTGTGTGTGGACCCCAAACTTCTGACCCGGGTTTGGAGGGCGTCACAGGTTTGGTATCAGAGCTACAGGTTATAAGTCACTGACATAAGCCTAGGTTGACGGGAATGGGTAGAGGGATAGGATTAGAAGTAAGGTATAGGATGATAGAACGTCGAGAGGTTGAGTGTTATGGTATAACCGGTATTAGTATAGTTTGCGTCGTGGTACGAGATTCTTATATTACGATATGATTTCAGATAACAAAGATGGCCGACTCTTTTATTCCCGTATCAGCTGATCACTCAGAGCCTTCAGTTGGAGCACCAGCATCGGATCCACGTCCTGTTATTCCACCAGCATTGGCTATTCTACCTCCACCGGTGTTGCAGCCCGTACCATTGTAGGCTATTCCACCTCCAGGCATGAGGCCACCTGTCAGAGGACCCCCACCAGCTGATTCAGATTCCACTGGGAATTCAGTAGCGAGTGCCCCATTCCAGTCTACATTACCCCCAGTTCCTTATTACCGGTATGAGGCTCTTCTATTGGAGCGTGATTCCTTGTTGGCTCAGATTAGAGAGTTACAGCATATCATCAGGACTACAGATGTTGATCGTGGTGTGAGGGAGCTTCGAGAGGAGATTCATGTGACACGGAGGGTTCTTGAGGCTAGGTTACATGGAGCTACACTACCTGGCAGAGGCCCTGATGCACTGTTGGGCTGGGCTACTGAGGTGATGGAGGACTTTGAGAGGCTGGCAGGACCAGAGTTTCCTTGGAGCTGAGTTAGAGATTCTGAGATGGAGATGCTGAGCAGTGTTGTTATGATTATGTAGTATGTATAGTAGTGTGTAGTGTGTATCAGTAGACTTTTGAGTTGTATTTATAGACTAGCGATGCTGACTAGTGAGTAGGTTGTTGTATCCTTTTTGCTTTTACTTCCGAAGCGTCTTTACGCTTGTACTACCTAAAACTTTTGATCTATATATATCAGTACCTTTTTCCTTTCCAACACTGTTATTTACTTTATCGCACCTGTTTTACTTTACCTTATTTATTGCACCAGTATACCCTGTGATACCATGTACCCTGTTTTCCATAACTGTTTATATTCTGTAAAGAAGCATGCAATTTACTTAGTTACAACTGTTTTCAAAAAGAGATATTCCTATTTTACAAAACTTTTCTTTTATATAAAGATTTGATTCAAAAGCTAAATAAATTGATTGATTCTTTATAGAAAATGCCTCCCAGAAGAAATACCCGCACCAACACCCGGAATGAAGAAACCAACAAAAACAACAATAACAACCAAGATGATACAAACCAGAATGTGAACCCAGGACCCATGGACCCAGCAATAGCCCAGATTCTTCAAATCCTGGCCCAACAAACAGTTCACCTGGCACAACAACAGCAGAGACAGACCAATCCCCAGGTAACTTTCAAAACTTTTCAGGCAGTAAACCCACCAGAATTCAAGGGTTCCTTATAGCCAATTGAAGCAAATGTGTGGTTAAAGGA
This sequence comes from Apium graveolens, assembly GCF_009905375.1. NCBI lineage: Eukaryota > Viridiplantae > Streptophyta > Magnoliopsida > Apiales > Apiaceae > Apium > Apium graveolens. The sequence continues at coordinate 32,049,939 of NC_133657.1, read as the reverse complement.
AATAGAGAAGGCATTTGCCTTGGTAAAAGTGAAAGAGGAGCAGAAGGTTGAATTTGCAAGTTACTATCTGAAGAATGAGGCCACCTATTGGTGGGAGATGGTGAAGACATTGGAAAGCACAGATGTTATTACTTGGGAAAGGTTTAAGGAATTGTTTTTAGAAAAGTATTTTCCTCAGTTTGTTCAAGATCAAATGGAGCTGAAGTTTTTAGAATTAAAGCAAGGGAACATGTCGGTAACAGATTATGAGGGGAAGTTTGAGGAATTGTCAAGGTATGTGCCGTCGTATGTTGATACTGATAGAAAGAAAGCTAAGAGATTCCAACAAGGCTTAAAGCCATGGATCAGAGGGAAGGTAGCTATTTTTGAATTAGATACCTATGCCGGGGTTGTACAGAAGGCTATGATCGCAGAGACAGAGAGTGAGATGTTCCAGAAGGAAAAGGAAAGCAAGAAAAGGAAAGTTGAGGGAAGTGAGGGTCAGTCACAACCAGGGAAGTTTCCAAACTTTAAGAAGGGCAAGTTCCAGTCAGGGAGAAATTTTAATTTCAGAAGACAAAATGCAGGAGACGGAGGACAGGGCAATCGTCCAGCTAATGTGAATCAGCCGAATCAGTTGAGATTAACCTTTCCAGATTGTCAAGTATGTGGAAAGAAGCATGAAGGAGTTTGTAACAAGTTGAATGTGGTATGTTTTAAATGCAACCAGAAAGGGCACTACTCGAGGGAGTGCCGAAATTAGCCAGCAAGAGAGCCAGCAAATAAGGATCAGCCTATTCGGAATCCTGCAGTGAAGGTTCCAGTCATTGGATTTACATGCTTTAAATGTGGGAAGGCAGGACATATGGCCAAGGATTGCAAGACACCAGCCCCAATCAGTAATGTATTAAGGATTATGGGATCTACCCCAACAGTGAATGAGACTCCGAGGGCTAGAGTTTTTGACATGTCGGTGAAAGATGCGATCCAGGATGCCGATGTCGTGGCAGGTACGCTTAATGTGAATTATTTATATGCCAAAGTGTTAATAGATTCGGGAGCAACTCGATCGTTTGTTTCACAAGATTTTGTTAGTAAGTTAAATTGTCCAGTTGAGTATTTAAATGAAATAATGACTGTGGAATTAGCAAATCAAGAACTTGTAACTGTTAACCAAGTTTGTGGGAATTGTGAGATTGAGATTTCTGATAGTAAGTTTTGTGTAGATTTGATACCGTTTAAGTTAGGAGAATTTGACGTTATATTAGGGATGGATTGGTTATCTAAGCATGATGCTCAGATAGATTGTCGAAATAAGAAAGTAATGGTGAAAACGCTAGACGAAAGAATAGTAACGTTCAAGGGACAGAAGCAGGTAAAGAAGTTCTTAACGATGATTCAAGCCAAGAAGTTACTACGACAAGGATGTGAGCATTTTGTAGCATATGTGATCGACAGAAGTCAGGAGCCAGCAAAACTTGAAGATATTCCAGTTGTGAAGGAATTTCCAGATGTATTTTCCGACGAGTTACCATGACTTCCTCCAGATAGAGAAATTGAATTTGCAATCGACTTAGCACCTGGAACCGAACCAGTATCCAAGGCCCCGTATAGAATGGCGCCCGTTGAGATGAAAGAGTTAGCAAAGCAATTACAAGAGCTGTTAGAAAAAGGAGTAATCAGACCCAGCGTATCCCCGTGGGGTGCACCGGTATTATTTGTCAAGAAGAAGGATGGAAGCATGAGATTGTGCATCGACTATAGGGAGCTCAACAAGTTGTCAATCAAGAATAAGTATCCGTTACCTAGAATTGATGATTTGTTTGACCAATTGAAGGGAGCCAAGTATTTCTCCAAGATTGATTTAAGATCGGGATATCATCAACTGAAGATCAAACCAGAAGATATACCAAAGACAGCTTTCAGAACAAGGTATGGACATTATGAATTTCTAGTAATGTCTTTTGGATTGACCAATGCCCCAGCAGCGTTTATGGACCTGATGAACAGAATTTTTAAGGAGTATTTGGATAAGTTTGTTATTGTGTTTATAGACGATATTTTGATCTATTCAAAGACGGAGGAGGATCATGCGGAACATTTAAGGACAACTTTGGAGATTTTAAGGAAAAAGAAGTTATATGCTAAATTTTCGAAGTGTGAGTTTTGGCTACAGGAAGTTCAGTTCTTAGGACACATAGTCAACAATGAAGGGATCAAAGTGGACCCGGCAAAGATCGAGGCAATTACGAATTGGGAAAGACCGAGAACACCCACTGAGGTAAGAAGTTTCTTGGGATTGGCAGGATATTATCGACGATTCGTTCAGAATTTCTCAAGAATTGCAACACCATTGACAAAGATTACATGAAAGAATGAAAAGTTTATATGGAATGACAAGTGCGAAGAAAGTTTTCAGGAATTGAAGCGGAGATTAATCACAACACCTATTTTGTCACTTCCAGACGATCAAGGGAATTTCGTAATTTATAGTGATGCTTCTTACAAAGGATTAGGATGTGTTCTTATGCAGCACGATAAGGTGATTGCATATGCGTCAAGGCAATTGAAACCACACGAACAGAAGTACCCTACTCATGATTTAGAGTTAGCAGCTATAGTTTTCGCTTTGAAGATTTGGAGACATTATTTGTATGGAGAAAAATGTGAGATTTTCACGGATCACAAAAGTTTGAAATATATATTTACCCAGAAGGAACTTAATATGAGACAAAGGAGATGGTTAGAATTGATCAAGGATTATGATTGCTCGATTAATTATCATCCCGGTAAGGCGAACGTTGTAGCAGATGCGTTAAGTCGGAAGGAAAGGTTAAATGTGTTATCCGTACCTAAAGAGATATATAAAGAATTTCAAAAATTGGAATTGGAGATTAGAATTTGCAAGCCTGAGGGAGCAAAAGTGTACGGTATGATTTTCCAACCGGAGTTATTGGAGAAAATAAAGAAATGCCAGAAAGAGGTAATGGATCAAGATATAAATAGTTTGGTAGGTGAGGAATTATGCACGCAACAAGATGATCAAGGTATTCTTAGGTTTTCCTCAAGAATTTGGATTCCACCAGTGACGGAACTGAAAAATGAAATTTTATAAGAGGCACATAGTTCAAGATATTCCATCCATCCAGGAAGTACCAAAATGTACAGAGATTTAAAGAAGAATTATTGGTGGCCAGATATGAAGAGGGAAATTGCGGAATGGGTTAGCAAATGTTATACCTGTCAGAGAGTTAAAGCAGAGCATCAGAGACCAAGCGGATTGCTACAACCATTGGAGATTCCAGAGTGGAAGTGGGAACATATTACCATGGATTTCATAGTTGGATTACCAAGGACAAGGACTAATCATGATGCCATTTGGGTTATAGTAGATAGACTTACCAAGTCAGCTCATTTTCTGCCTATAAATGAAAGATTTTCGCTCGACAAGTTAGTTCATATGTACTTGAAAGAGATCGTAGTTCATCATGGAGTTCCAGTGTCTATCGTATCTGATAGAGATCCAAGGTTTAATTCAAGATTCTGGAAGAGTTTTCAAGAATGTTTGGGAACAAGACTGAATATGAGTACGGCCTATCACCCCCAAACGGATGGCCAAAGTGAAAGAACGATCCAGACAATCGAGGACATGCTACGTGTTTGTGCTATTGATTTTAAAGGAAGTTGGGACGAGCATTTACCCCTGGTAGAGTTTGCTTATAACAACAGTTATCACGCCAGCATTGGGATGCCACCTTATGAAGCCCTTTATGGACGCAAATGTAGATCTCCAGTATATTGGGACGAAGTAGGAGAACGCAAAATTCTCGGACCCGAATTGGTACAGCAGACAAAGGAAGTTGTTGAAATTATCCAGAAAAGATTAATAGCCGCACAAGATCGTCAAAAGAAATATGCAGACCAGTCAAGAAAATACATGGAATTTGAAGAAGGAAGCTTGGTATTATTGAAAGTATCACCGTGGAAAGGACTAACAAGGTTTGGGAAGAAAGGGAAGCTAAACCCAAGATATGTCGGACCTTTTGAAATCCTAAAGCGTATTGGCAAAGTAGCTTACGAATTGGCGTTACCTCCGCACATGGAGCACATTCACAATGTTTTTCACATATCAATGCTTAAGAAATATAATCCAGACTCCAGGCATGTAATAGAATATGAGCCAATAGAACTGCAAGAAGATTTATCATATGTAAAGAGTCCGATAGAGATTCTAGAGGAAAGAGAGAAAGTATTGAGAAATAAAGTGGTAAAGTTAGTAAGAGTATTGTGGAGAAACCCAAAGGTTGAAGAGTCAACCTGGGAATTAGAAAGTGATATGAGAGAAAAGTACCCTCATTTGTTTTCTTAGAGATTCTGAGGACAGAATCCTTTTAAGGGGGGAAGGATGTAATATCCGGGATATATCGTGTAATTATTTTTGCTATTATATAATTATTATGTGTGTTCAGTATCTATTCTGTGAGCTAATTGTTCAGTGTTATCTGTACTTGAATATTCAAAAATAATATTAATTGAGTATTTTAATTTTTATATGTCCAAAATAAAATATAGATAATTGTCATATCTTCATAATTATTTTTATGTTGGTTTATGGAATATAAGAATCATCTGAAATTTCTAAAATCTTTTTCCGGGTAATTAAAATCTATTTTATAAAAACGGGAACCAACCGACGTCAACCGTTGTTACGTTTTTGGAACCCGAAACTCTTTCGAGAACTCCTTCCTAACCTAATTGTAATATTCCGAGCATATTCCATGTTTCGACTTTTTCGATCCGGCGTACAGTTTTTCCTGCGCGGGTCCCGGCGCAATATTTTCGATACAATATTCGTTCCAGTAAATCAATAAAACCTGTATTTTCGATAAACGGGAGCTTTTTATTAAACTATCACAATTATCACTTCGTAATACGTGTAACCAGGCGCTGAGACCAAGACCGCAGTACAAATTGTACTGATTTGGATAATTATCCCGAAAACCGATACCGTTTGGATCAGTTTTTACAAATAAACGTACCGTTTTATATCCGGAATGATCCAACGGGATACTAATTTTCTGTAATTATAAATAGCCTTTTACCGTATTTTATTTCATATCAAAATCATTTGCAGACAGATAATTATATAATTTTCAGAGAAAAACCCTAATTTCCTAAAACTGTTCTAAGAATCAAACAAGCATTTGGAGGTGTTATTGAATTCGGTTTGGAAAGCTCGAGTAACCAATCTGAAGGTCTTGAAGAGCTCTACCAGATTCTGTAATTCATACACCTACAGAAATCAAAAATTATTTTTCTAAAAATTTATTTATTTTCGAATTTATTTTATTAAAAATATGATTTTTTGTTCGGATGATTGTTTGTATGATTTGATGATTGCATGTTGTAGAGCTTGTTTTCCTGATGATTTTCATATGTCATACGTCTGATTTGGAGTTCAATAACATGTTCAAATTAGGGTTTATAACCCGTATGAATGTTCTTAATTGAAATTTGGGGGTTTCTTATTCTGTGATAGATTGATGTTGTGTTATAGTGGGTTGTGTTCTCTATGAAATTTGCAATCTAGTCGTATAAGTTTCATGAACCAATGAGGTCTGTAGAGAAGGGAGTTGTGTTTTGAAGTTTTCCGGTGTTCGCTGGAAACTGGAAAATTTCACGGCCAAATTCCGGCCAACTCAGGGATTGTTAGGATGAATTGATTGCATGGTTGTGTTCCTGGTGTTGTGTAGATGTGATCTAGAGGTGTTGGTGGGGTGAGGACGCCGGGAACGTGTTCTCCGGCCATCCCCGACTTTTTCCGGCGACTGGACTGCAAAATTGCAGTTTGGTCCCTGAAGTTTTGAAAACGATGCAGTTTGGTCCCTGTAGTTTCCAGACTTTGCAAAAATTGGATTTCTGTTTTAAAAATGTTTAAAAATCATATTTCCTATTTATTTTTATTATAAAAATTCGTTTTTAATTTCTGAAAATTCTGAAAATTATTTTTAATTCACAAATAAATCTAAATTAATTAGTTAATTAATTCCAGTTAATTTCTAATTGATTAATTGGTCAATTAATTCGAAAATTAATTGATTAATTGATTTAATTAATTATTAATTGATTTTAATTAATTATTTAATTAGATTTAATTATTTAAAAATGATTTAAAAATTCTGAAAAATATTTTCGAGCTTTAAAATATTATTCTAAATTATTTCCAAGGCTCGATAATTATTCTAAAATTATTTCGGAGCTAGAATTGGCCAACCGAACCCTGTTTATTAACCCGAAATTGATCCAACGACCCGTTTTAATTCCGAAAAATGTTTTAAAAATCATTTTAAATACCAGAAAGCCTATTTATGACCCGAGACTTCTATATAAATAATATATCATTGATTACGTGATGTATTATGTGCTATATGTGACTTGTTAATTGACTATCGGTCTATATATATTCGATGTTTACTTGATTCTCGCATAACTTTCAATCCGTTAATCGGATTTGGGTAAAACGAAGGGTAGATAGAAGTATGTGTTGAATAGAATTCTATGAGTAAATTATTGATAGATGCTTATGATATGTGAGCAGAAGAGGCAAGACGTAGGAAATGGAAATAGATAGTTGAGGAGTAAGACGCTTGTGATTGGAAGCGAGTGCAGTGTAGTAAGCTAATATCAGGCAAGTGTTCTGAACTTTCTCGAGATATTGTAGTATTTGATAGTCAGATTGATACTGCAAGTGCTTTGAAGCACTGAAACCTAAACTCTGATTCCAGTTATTATTCTTGAGCCATAAACTTTATTCTTTCTAGACCATTGATTGTTGCATACCTAAATACAAATCTCAAGTATACGATACTACTCCACAAATACATGCAAACAAAATCCCAAACACTGAACTAAATTACTTGTACATTCAATCATTATATCCTATGCATTAAAAGCCCAAATCTTTGAAACCCTGAAATGTTGATTCCTTTGTTATCCAATTCTTTCATTACCCATCATCCAAGCTTTTAAATTGCCTTATTGATCCTTACAAGGATTGAAACCCTTTCATTGTTAAATATTTATTGTTGTTAATGATTTCGGTTATTGTTTATTATTGCGTATTTTGTTATTATGTTAGAATTGGATTGTTTTTATAAAATTGTGGACCAGATTCGTGGTCAGACCATATAATGGTCAAGTTAGGCCAATGTATGCCTTGGATCCAGTAATTAGAGCAATGTTGTGTGCCTTGCTCGGGGTTAGTGCGTGACTGATCATCAGCCTAACCTTGGTTTTTAAATTAAAAGTATAATATCCAATTCTAAATCATAATCCATTGTTCATTTGATATTATAATCATATTCACCTGATGATCATTATTCTCAGTTTTGTCATTGTGACTTGCTGAGCTAGTTAGCTCATTTGTGCGATGTTGTTTATATTCTTTCCAGTTAAAAAGGAACCAGTTGGTAAAGAGGATCCCCAGTCCAGCGCGAGAGCTAGGGGTTCAGGTTGAGGAAGCTGAGCAAGTAGGCTTCTTTTGGAATAATTTAAGTTTGTAAAAGTTTGTAATCATGTTTAATACTCAGTTTGAGTTTGGAATAGTTGGGATTTGAACGGTTTGTAATATATTAGTGTGCTTGGCTTGTGTGCATACTTTAACCTGTTGCGATCCGTGGTAGTTGGTAAGTAGGGTCATTGCATTTTATTATTATTATTATCTTTAATATTTTTATAAGCAGGTTATTAATAAGGTGTTTGTGTGGACCCCAAACTTCTGACCCGGGTTTGGAGGGCGTCACAGAAGGTATAACTTCTCAAACCCTTAATCTTAAGTTTTGTTGGTTTGGATTTCATAATGTTGAGATGATGGGTTAGTGTAATGAGTGTGTACTCATGATTAGAGCTTTGTTTAGTAAGTGGTTTTGTTGATTTTGGAGCTAGGAGTGATACTTGTTGGATTTGATGTTCTTGGTCACATTTTGACTTGGTTTAGATGAATAAGTTGAGATCTTGAGTTATAGTTAAATGATCTTGTATTGTGATATTGTCATATGGTTGTATGGGGATTCATTGGTGATGGTTTGGTGTTGAATTGGTTTGGTAAAATTTTGGGAAATCGCGTAAACATAGCCGTCGTAATGCCCAATTTACCATAGACTGTTTTTGTTCTTAACTTGAGGACCCGTGAACTCACTGTAAGATTCTGACCATTGCCATTTTTAGATATTTCATGTTGCGAGCTTCGTTTTGATATGTGGTTCGCTTGAATTCGATGTACGGTTTAGGAGAAACGACCGTTTTAAGTAACTGTGTTTCGCGAACGGACCATTACCCCTCGCCTTACTTTGAAACCTTGGTTAAGGCCCTTAAATGACTAATTGGAGTATGAAACAATTATGTAAAGTGGATTGGGCAGTTGGTAGGGCACTCGCGAAAGAATCGCCTTAAAATTCATAATGGTTAATTTATTAAAAATGGTGGAGCCGAGGGTACTCGAACGACTTATGTGATTTGTTAGGCGTAGAAGTGACCATAAGCGAACGTTAGGGTTCAATTGGTTAAATTCTAGTTTCCTAAGCGACCGAGGTTTAATTCCGACTTATGTTGTTGTTCATAGGTTATCGGACCCACTCTAAGCTTAAGTCTATCCGGGAACACTCAGGAAAGTTTTTACCCGTTATACTGTTGTTGTGATGTAAATATATGTATATGCATTATCTTGTGATAAGTGCATGATTGTTATTAGCAAATTTTGCGATATATTGGAGCATGCTGATATGGTATATATGCATGTCTGTTTCGTAATCTTGATATCTAATTGTTGATTCAAATGTTATAAGTTGCATAATACCTATGCTAGAGATAAGCAGTAGTTGCGTATACCCTTAGTATAGGGGACCCAAAGGTGAACATTTTCTAAACCGGGAGTCGATGTTTTCCCGAGTCGATGTTCCCGAGTATAATATATATATATATATTAATATATATATATATTGATATAGTTTTCAAAACTATTAATCGAATAAGGTTTATTCGATAACTTTATTTTATTTAATGAATTTTATTTTGAATATTCATTCGAGAACTTATGACTCCGCTTACTTTATTTAATGAATATTATTTTTGAATATTCATTCGAGGACTTATGACTCCGTTTATTTTATTTAATGAAAATTATTTTGAATATTCATTCGAGGACTTATGACTCCACTTATTTTGTTAAATAATATTCTTTATTTTATTAAAGAATAATGTTTCGATAATCAAACTTATTTTCGATTATTCAAATAAAGATCGTACTTTCGTGTAAGTATATCTTTGGTTATATATTATTCATTTCAAGTATGAGTTTTAAAACTTCTACCTCAATTATTTTTATATTCAGATATTTTCTAACATATCGGGACTGATTTATTTTATTAAATCAGCATTACTCCAAACATTCTTAAAAATGTTTTCGAGTCTTCAAAATGATTTTAAAAGTTAGAGCGGATCCTAAAACTCATTTTTATATTTAAGATCTTCCTTTCAAAGGGGATTTAAATACTCGCTCAAAACCTGATGGATCCGGCTCTGTGGTGTATTTTATATTCGCAACGAGGTTGCTGTTTTGATAAATGAATTGATTACTTACCCAACGTTCGGGAAGTAAGTCCATCTATTGAGTCGGCATAAGCAACATGGGCTTAATGGGCGTCCATGAAAGTGTAAGTGGCTCAGTGGGAGTCCATCAAATGCATAAGTGGCTGAGTGGCAGTCCAGCATAAGGTCCTATTGCGGCCAGGGTGATGACCAGTGGGGAATTCGTCCATCTACTAGTAGAAAAGGTTACTTATTAGTATCCTTGCCTGATCACCAAGATATCAGGTTTATGCCAAGGTTTTCTCCTTTCGAAATTCATTGGATATTGCAACTCTGTTTATAATTTTCATTACAGAGGTTTTCAAAGAGTGTATGAAATATATATATATATAGGTATGTATATATATCGGGACTTAATGAAGTATCTCGTAACTTCATTTCTTTCAAATGATATTTCAAAGATTGAATCTATTCAAGTCTTATCTTGTAGTCTCATCAGTGTGATGAACTTTTGAAACTGATTATAACTTGAACGGTGGTAGTTCAAGTAGTATTTGGAAAAGATATAAGTATATTGGAGTATCTTGTAACTTCATCTTTTAAACTTATATCTAGTAAATGATTATCTTATGCATGTCAAAGATTTTCAGAAAAACGTTAAGACAAGGTTAGATATATGAGATCACCTTGCAACGATATTTTTATACAGTTATAAACTAGAACTCTGTGTATATTATACATGTCAGAGGATTTCAAAGATTGTGAAAAGTATATATGTATATGTATACTGAATATTTTGCGACTTGGTCGCGTTAAGATAACAAACTTGGTTCATTTCTTTTTGACCAAGACTTTCATGAGTACTATGAGAATGCTCATATATTGTTAATTATTATACATATTATTTCGGTGGGCTTGTTGCTCACCCTTGCTTTCTTCTTTCATCACACAACAACAGATAGACAAGATGAACAGGATCAAGCTCCCAATTCGTGAGCGGTTAGAAAACGTTCCGCAGTTTCCTGTAGGCGTTGATGCCGTTCTAGCTGAGGTAGGAGCTACCAGTAGGCTAGGCTTTCAACTTTTGTTGTGCCAGACTTATGTATATTTATGAATTGTAATAATGGCAAAGAATATGTAAATTATTCGGAAACCCTTTTTATGGTGAAATGGTTTATAATTGTGGAATAAAATGACTTGTGTTATTTTTGGTATTCATCTCTGAGACTATAACTTGTGGTGTGTGTGTATATTGTGGGGTCACAGTACGCAGTAGTTGGTTGACTGTTAAGATTAAGTATTGATAAGGGAAATAGAACTCGTGACAACCCGAATCCCCGACCCCGGATTTGGGGGTGTTACAGTAATGGTATCAGAGCTAAGCGTTATAAACCTCAGAGATGATATGACGTTAAAATAATAAGTTCACTAAGATAAATAAGAACTCTTGCCAAGTTCATAGTCGGACTACCTAACGTAGTACTGACAGTTAAAACCCTTATGGGAACCCGTATAAATATCGTGATAGAAGCGTAGTTCGTTATCGTATATGGTAGCGGGACTCCGAACCCTGAGGTTGAGGAGCAACAACGCGATGATGTTTTATTACTTATTGGAGATCAGATTATGGATCCGATAGAGCGTCTAAACACGGGACCGGATGATGTTCATATTGAGGATGTAGCGGTTGAGGATGTTGTCCTAGAAGGGATTATTGCTGAGAAGGATCCTGACAAGAATGAATAAAGGACCACTGAGGAATTGATGACCATGGTTAGGGCGACTGTAATAACCCCAAATTTTGGAATTTTGGAAACCCTTATGAATAGTGCTTTTTACTAATTATGCTGAATAAGAAAACTTTTCATGCCACACTTTGTAGGGGTTCTTTTATGGATATTCTGAGATTTTATTGGTACTCTATATGATATATAAGTGTATGTAAAGATCGTCAGAATCCAAATTTGAACATTTTGATTTTTCCCGAAAATCCACCAGATATCGAAAGAATTGGGTATAAGGTAACAGGATAAAAAGGATTTAAATTCAAGGATTTTAAGAGAGGATCATAAAAGGAATATAATGTATTGAGATAGGTTAAGGAGACCCAAGTAATAAGATCCCGGGTATGATCCCACAAACGATAAACGAAAACGAAAGTTAAGCGAACCGTATAACAAATCAGCGGTCATTAGCCAAGTAATTAGAAGCTAATCAAAGAGGTTAGTGAGGATGATGTCATCAAACCAATAAGAAGAGGACAAAGGTGGGAGGGTGACATCACATGGTGACATAAGTATGACCAAAGCAAGTGTGTTGTTGGTTAATTTAGAACCACACAAAAGTTACCATGTTAAAAGGTAAGAAAACAAAATAAAACAAATCAAAAGCAACCAACCAAGTCAACGAACAATTCATTTTCACCAAAAAAAACCAAAGCTATTTCATTTTCTTCATCTTTGCTCTCGGCTTTCAAGGAAAAAGCAAGGAAGAAAAATCCAAAGTCCAAGCTCCACTCAAGCATAAATTCCATGGTTTGTTTTATGGATTCTACATTTCATAACTTAGCTTGGGTATGATTTTAAGCTCTTGATTCAAATGGATTCATAGCTAATTAATTCACCAAAGATTAGGGTGAATAGTGTTTTCAAATTTTAACTTTGTGTTTCTTGATTTCATTTGCAAGATCAAGGTTATATAAGGATAGATCAAGGTTCTTTGAGGCTCCCTAGTAAATTTTCACCCTCCAAGAAAGGTATAAATCTTCACACCCTTTAGTAATAAGTTTGAATGTTGAAGTTTGGAGATGGTTTGGATGGATGAGTAGTAATTTGAATGATAAGCATGATTCGAGCTTAATTGTTAAGTAGTTTAGTTGAATTTAGAGGTGTTATAATATATAATTGGATTGAGATCCTTGAGCTTATTATGACTGAAATCAGTAGCATTGATTTGTATCTTGAGTTGTTATTGATTGGTAGTTGGATTGATATGGTTTGGAATGGTAAAAATTTGGGAAATCGCGTAAACATAGCCGTCGTAATGTCCGATTTACTTTAGACTGTTTTTGCTCTTAACATCAGGACCCTAGAACTCACTGTTAGGTTTTGACCATTACCATTATTAGATATTTCATGTTACGAGCTTCGTTTTGATATGTAGTTCGTTTGATTCCGATGTACGGTTTAGGAGAAACGACCGTTTTAAGTAACGACATTTCGCGAACGAACCATTACCCCTCGCCTTACTTTGAAACCTTGGTTAAGGACCTTAAATGACTAATTGGGGTATGAAACATTTATTTAAAGTGGATTAGGAAGTTGGTAAGGTACTCGCGAAAGAATCGCCTTAAAACCCTTAATGGCTAATTTATTAAAAATGGTGGAGCTGAGGGTACTCGAGCGACTTAAGAGAATCAGTAAGCGCAAAGCGAGCGTTAGATTCTAATTGGTTAAAGTATAGATTCATAAGCGACTTTGGTTTAATTCCAAATTATATGTTGTTTATAGGTTACCAGACTTGTCCCAAGCCATTTGTAACCCCCAGTCGCTCAGGCAAGTTTTCTATCCGTTATACTGTTGTTGTGATGTATACATTTGTATATGTATTATCTTGTGATGGATGCATAATGGTTAATTAGCAAATTCTTGCGATATATTGTAGAATGTGATATGGTATATATGCATGCCTGTTTCGTATTCTTGATACATATATCTGTTGATTCAGTTGATAATACCTATGCTAGAGATAAGCGGTAATTTGCATATACCCTTAGTATAGGGGACCCAAAGGTGAACATTTTTCTAAAACCGGGAGTCGATGCTCCCGAGTATAATATATATATATATATATATATATATATATGAATAGTTTTTAAAACTATGAATCAAATGAGGTTTATTCGATAACCTTATTTTATTATTGAATATTATTTTGAATATTCATTCGAGGGCTTATGACTCCGTTTATTTTATTAATGAATATTATTATTTGAATATTCATTCGAGGACTTATGACTCCGATTAACTACTAATTATTATTCTTTATTTTATTAAGGAATAATGCGTCGATAATCAAACTCACTTTTGATTATTCAAATAAAAATAGTACTTTCGTATAAGTAAATCTTTGGTTATTTAATATTCATTGCAAGTATAAGTTTTAAAACTTCTACTTCAATTATTTTTATAAAGATTATTCTTTATGAGGATATTATTTAAATAATAATATTCAGATATTTCCTAATATATCGGGACTGATTTATTTTAGTAAATCAGCATCACTCCAAACATTCCTAAAAATGTTTTGTGAGTCTTCAAAATGATTTTAAAAGTTAGAGCGGATCCCAAAACTCATTTTATATTTAAGATCTTCCTTTCAAAGGGGATTTAAATATTCGCTCAAAACCTGAGGGATCCAGCTCTGTGGTATGTTTTATATTCACAACAAGGTTGCTATTTTGATAAAAGAGTTTTGATTACTTACCCAATACTCGAGAAGTAGAATTCTTGGAACAAGTTAATCCATTAACAGGCATCGCCTGGGAAATATCGGTGAGTTTTCCTTTCCAACTAGATACGACTTCTTGGTGGAGCCGTATCAAAAAGTTTCTACTTGGGGAAGGTGAGGACGAGCTTTACGTTTCAGAGTCATGGATTTCATCTCAACTAGGAGTGGCGTAAGTGGTCGAGTGGTGCCGGCCCAGCCTTATTATATTGGCCCAAATGGCCTGGAAGTTCCGCAAGACGGTACATTCCTTAGGAGTCCAGTGTTCGGTTGACAAGTAAATCCGACAGGTTCTCCTCTACATGTAGAAAATGGTGGGGTTGCACTACTACGACTGATCATCGTAAGTGGTCTTCCTGGCGCGGTAAACTCCCGTAATGAGTTCATCATCCAATTGGATATTTCTGCACCACTACCCAGAGCACTTCGATGGGAAGGCTACGGTTGGGCGATTGTTGAGTGTTGGCAGGGTCAAGTTTTTAAAATGATGTTTGCATCAAATGAAGTATCTCATAACTTCATTTTATTTTGATGATATTGTAAAGATTGATTCTATACAAGTTTTGTCTTGTAGCTTAATCTATGGGATGAACTATTTATACATTGAACGGTGGTAGTTCAAGTAGTATTCGGAAAAGATATAAGTATATTGGAGTATCTTGTAACTTCATCTTTTAAACTTATATCTAGTTAATGATTATCTTATGAATGACAAAGGTTTCAGAAATACGTTGTGATAGGGATGAATAAATCCTGATTACATAATCAGTTATTACAGTTTGGGCTCCAAGGCCCAATAAGAAGATGTATGACATTCAGACCAGAAAGGTTAACATGTTGATCTGGCCTGATGGACCGGATCAGGCCTGATGGGACAAAGAAGGCCCAAAAACCCTTATTATTTATTAATTTCATAATTAATAAATAAGGGAGAAAAACAGCTATTAAGATAAGTCTTAGTGGGGATATAAATCCTTGTAGATTAGCCTCAACGGGACCTAAAAGGATAATGAATCAGTTTTCTACTATCTAGGACTCCAAAGTCCATTCTAATTATGAGACTTGCCCACCAAGTCTCCTATACCAAGTCCAATTCAAGGACTCCCAACATCTATATAAGGGGTCTCACCCCACAAATCAGAACTACATTTTTTGGCTTGATTCTCTAATTCACAGAGATACGTAGGCATCTCGTAAAGGCAAAATTAAGCTACGAAACACGAGAGCAGCCATTAAAGGCCTTGAGCTCACGTACCTTAGTAATAAATACAGCAATTATATATATTAGTTTTTTATCCATAACATTTGGCACCGTCTGTGGGAAAGCACAACAACAACCATGGCAAGAACACAGAGAACAATTAGAGCTCTGGAGGAAGGAACACCATCAGGGACAACCCAGGTGATTTCTTCAACCGTGGAGATTCCTCCCCATTCAACTTATGCATCTACTCAAGGGGAAGCCCAGATAGGGGCAACTCAACCTCAGCCACAAGGGACGACTCCCCCGACTATTCAAGGTACGAATCCTCAAGTTCAACAAGTACATGTACCTGTGAATTCTCGACCCATCGGGTATGAATATTCAACTGTTGTTACTACTAACCCCCCTTATGGGATGCCCCTTTACCTCGAGGTTGGAGGAAGTGGATATGCTGGGCGGAGTGAAGCACGAGGGCAATCGCCCCCCTATATACGAGGTTTGGCTCCTATCCTTGAGGATCGGGAATTTTCTGGTCCTTACACTGAGAGAGACTCCGAATCTTCGGATGATGAAGTGGCCCCAAGAAGGAGACGTCCTGGCAAAGAGCCGATGGCCGATGGAAGGCAACGCCCTCGAAGCACCCAAGGGGCAAATCCCCAGGAAGTGCAGGAAAGGATCAGGGCTCATGAGGCTGAGATCCAAAGGCTGAGGCATGACTTGGAAGCTCACCAGACCACCAGACCCCAGATACCTCCTAGGGGGAGGAATCCTCCTCCTGTCATAGACCTGGATGGTCCGGTACGAAGAAGGGCTGTCGCCCCAAGAACTGATCCAAGCAATCTCCTTCCCCTTGGAGATCCTGATGATCCAACTCCACCTTTCACAGAAGAGATAATGAATGCCCATATATCAAGGAAATTCAAGATGCCCACTATCAAAGCCTATGATGGCACGGGAGACCCCGCTAATCATGTTAGGACATTCTCTAATGCACTGCTGCTGCAACCCGTGAATGATGCTATAAAGTGTCGGGTCTTCCCTCAAACCCTGTCGGGTATGGCTCAAAGATGGTACAGTCGCTTGCCCCCAAACTCTATTGGATCATTCAGAGAGTTAAGTCAGGCTTTTATTAAGCAGTTCATCAGTGGGAGAGTCCATGAGAAAAGTTCAGCATCTCTTATGAGTATTGTGTGAAAGGAATATGTCCTAAGTCCAATCATGTATTAGGATTTAGGAATAACTTCCTGTGTAATCTGTTTTGAATTCATTGATATTAATGAAAGACTAGTTTTGTTTTTATTACGGGCTTTATCTATTTAAGTGTTTAAATAAGATATACCATAGTTTAGAGTAAAGCTTTTTATGGATTATGATGAGATCATAATAGTGAGACCTAAAAGATGATAACTCTAAACTTAAATAGTTCCTGGTCATAGGATTACTAACTGGTAATTAATAATCCGCAAAGATCGGTACATACTATGCTTGCTTCATTATGAAGGATGTCTGTTCTCATAGACATTTGTGTGGTGACACTATAGCTAGTTTGTAGGTGCTTATTATAGAATAAGTTCACTGAACATGACTCGCACAGCTGAACAACTGATGGAGTTCACTCACGTGTCAGCAGTTGTTCACATAGTGATAGTTGTACAAGTATCCTTAAACTTGAGGTCATCATAGTCATCTTGTGTACACTGAACTATGCTTTGGTTTAGTTCTTAGTCTCCAGGGACAATTATTAGGGCTCTACTGGGTATGGGAATTTGTACACGAAGATAGTGTATGATCAATAAAGGATCTACCCCTTCCAGTGAAGGAAGCCAATGTTCAAGGCTGATCCACTTATGCTAGTTCAGGAATCTCTGGCCAGAGTGAATGAAATTAGAAAGGAGTTTCTAATTTGCATAGAACTAAGCATAGTAAATGGTAAGCAAGTGATTAAATTAGATAGGCTTGACACGAGATCCATGCCTTGTATTTAATCGGGACATTGTAGGGTAGAAGGAGTTTATTGTACGGTAAGTATTCACTGAATAGGTTCTTGGTATTCTAAGCAGTGAATTCATATTATCCGGATAGTCGCGATATGCTGAGAAGTATCCCTCACGATGTAGAATAAATGTGATTAATTAATTAATCATATTTAATAAATTAGAGAATTTATATAAATAATGATAAAATAGTTTTATTATTATTTATTTCTACTACCGGCTTAATATTGAACCTATAGAGTCACACCATAAAAAGAGAATGATTTAATGGTGGAGGAATTAATTAATAATGACTAATAATTATTTATTTGTGAAATAAATAATTAATTGGCAAATTTAATAATTGATTAAATGAGATTTAATTGATTATAAATTAATTAAGAAAAGTTCTTAATATTATTAATTAAGGATTTAATTTTTGGAAATTAAATCAAGAGAGAGAATTATTTCTAAAGTATTTAGAAAAATGATTAATAATTAAAAGGTGTTTTAATTATTAATGAGAATAATAAATGGGATAATAATAATAATATTTATGGGAAAATTTCAGCTGAAAATTTTGCCTATAAATATACTATTATAGACCCTATATTTTATTGAAACCCCAAAAAACCCAAAAAGTTTGGAAAACCCAATTCTCTCCACCTCCTTCCTCCTCCTTAACATCGTTTTCTTGGTGGATACCGGTGGAGTGCTTCGCACTTGAGGAGCAACTGCTAAGGATCTCTGATCGTTGTCTCTGAATTATTTTAAAGGTTAGATTCGATCCCTCGAATTTTTATTCATGATCTGTATGCTTTTATTTGGATTTTATGTGTGTAAAAGTGTTTTACCAAGCCCCCGCTGCGTTTAAAATCCAACAATGGTATCAGAGCATAGGTTGTATGCATATAGATCTGTGGTAAAAATTTCAGAATTTTATGTGCTTGTATGAATTAATTATGATTTTTACAAGTTATATCATGAATTAATTTTGTCTGATGAGAAATCGTTTCTCAGAATAATTTTGAATGTTGATCTGGGTTCTACAAGTGTTGTAGATCATCTGGGTATTTTTTTCATAATTTTATGGTGTATAGATTTTTTATTATGAATTTTTGAAGTTCTTACAATTAAATTCGTAATTAAATAAATCATATATATATATATATTATTTGTTAGTATGTATATATATCTGTACTATTGTGTGTGTTGTCTGCTGTTGTTCTGCACGAAGAGAAATAAGAGTACAGAGACAGTCAGGTACGGCGACACGCTAGTCGAGGAGGAAAGCGGCGGCGTTTCGCAGAAAGGAAAAAAAATAAAAATAAAAGGGGTGTCGCGTATTCCGGGAATGCGTTACACACCTGTGGCGCATTCACGGAATGCGTTACACCTTTTAATGGCTTAAAATGGTTGTAACGCATCACCGGAATGCGTTACAGGGCTTGTAACGCGTTCCTGTAATGCGTTACAGCCCGACTGTTTACATTAAAATTGATTTTCTGGGAGTTTCGTAACTCTGTTTTAGGCGTGCAATATACCGTTGGATTTGTTTTTCCGAGACGGATCTAATGGAGTGATCAATTTTAGTTTATATAAAAGTTTTGAACTGTTTATATTTCCGAAAGTGTTTTAAAGCTATTTTAACTGTTTTTAATTGCTTTTAAATGTTTAATGTGATACATAGAGATGTATAATGCTTAGACTAATGTGCTAGATAATATAACATGCCTACCTTGATGTTTATTCATGTTGATATATGTGATATATGCTTAGTTTATCATGCGATGATAGATTTAGGTGAACTTAAATGAACATAAGGCGTTTGTTAGACAACCTAGTATAGTGAAATTGTTTCATAACCTTAAGAACAATATTATGAATACAATCATGTGATTCTTGTGTTTGTGAAACACGTAATTGAATATGAATTTTCGATATGAGAGAAAGGATGATTCTGTCAACAACAGATTTCTATCTGTAAGAAAGGGTTATTAAGTGACGCCTCTTGACAATGCTCCACCCGATCTGGGAATCATCTGATTATTGATTATTGATTTGAAATATTTAATTTAAAAGGAAGAATCTCTTTATAATATGATTATGATTGTAACGTAATATAATCCCTCTAAAATTAAATAATATCAAGTAGTAATTGGCCAATGACACAACGGGCTTGTGTCGGTCATAGCCTTCCAACATGATAGAAAAGTAGTTCTTATATTTGAATCATTGTCGGTTCGTGCTACAGCCGAGGGCTTTGATTTCGAAATAAGAAATACTTGTCTATTACATAGAGATGTGTACATTGAATAAGAATCTAAAGGTCGGTACGTGCTACAGCCGTGGGCCTTTGGGGACTGATTCAATTGTACATAATGTTGGGTTAGACTTGACTTAGAATATTGAGTTTGTCATGCCACAGCCGTGACTCAATTATTCAAGAGGCTAAAGTTTGATTAGGGAATAACATTAGATGTAATTGACAAGAGTTGTCTGCCTATTGAACATTACATGGCGTTTCGTGCCACAGCCGGGGTTGTGTAATGGAATGTAGGATCCCTATTCCTACTAGCATTATGAATGCTTAATTTTTCACGTAGGGGGTTGAATAAATTAGGTAAACTAGGGGGAGCCACTTATGAATAAAGACCCGATTCATATAGTGTTTTAAAATGAAATCGAATATTTTCTAAGTGTTGTTATGTGTTTATCATTTACAGATTTACAATATACATTATGTCTTCTGCACTATCACTCAGGAGCATACTAGATGCTCACAAGTTGACTGGTCCTAATTATGCTGAATGGCTTCGAAACTTGAGAATTGTTCTCAGGATTGAGAAGATGGAATACGTGATTGACTATCTGATGAGGATCAAGGAATGAATATGTTAATTTGGATTTGGTTATGCGTACTTGTGGTGATGTTCAATTGGAGAGGATGCAAACATGGGTTATGGATATTTCAAAAGAACACGATCAATCCAGAAACGTGAACTTTGAATCTCAAATTGCTTAGATCAATCCAGAAACTAAGTAATTTGAATCTAACCTTCAAAACAATCCAGTAATTGAAGTTTAGAGAAAAGAAAAACTACTCATAGTTAATCTCAAAACACAAGTTTTATATCATCCATTGTCTCCCTTAAAAGATTACATGAGAAGGATATTTATAGGCTTAGACAATAACCCAAACCCAATAGGATTCCGAGAGAAATTCAATATCAGCTTGAATTAGCCAATATCTGAATCCTTCCAGGAAACAAATTTAAAAACCAAATCCGAATAGAAAAAAGACAAAAACCAAATCCAAATAGGAAAATAAAATCCTAAGTGCTTAAAACAAGAAAAACCCTTTCAAGTGAAAGGTAAAAACTTGCAAGCAAAATTCGAATTAATAATTATATAATAATCAGCTACTTGTCCAACTTCATGCATCGCTCCTTTATTCCCTGTTGTCCAAGTAAGCTGCATAACCCATGTTTGCATCCTCTCCAATTGAACATCACCACAAGTACGCATAACCAAATCCAAATTAACATATTCATTCCTTGATCCTCATCACTATCCTAAGCCTACTGAACCTGCTAGTGATGCACATAATGATGAACATGTTGTGTATCGTAGGTGGATAGATGATGCAAATGTTGCTCAATGCATCATGCTAGCTTCCATGAACATTGAGCTACAGAAGCAACATGAGCATATGGATGCTCACACTATCCTAATGCATCTACAAGAGTTGTATGATGTGGCGGGGAGGACAGCTCGATATGAGATATCGAAGGAGCTGTTTGGTTGTAGGATGTCTGAGGGATCATCTGTGAATGACCATGTACTTAAGATGATCAATTTGATTGAACGTCTTGGACAACTTGGTTTTGCCATGGATGGGGAGCTGAGCCAAGACTTGGTCTTGCAATCGCTTCCGAGTTCGTTCTCGCAGTTTGTTATGAACTTTCACATGAATAAGTTGGATGTCAGCCTGCCTAAACTCCACAACATGTTGAAGACTGTGGAATCGAATTTTCCCCCTAAGAAGAGTTTTGTTCTTCTAATTGGTGAAGGTTCCAATCCTAAGAAAAGGAAGAGGAACTCTTCCAAGAAGAAGAAAGTAGGTGAGAAAACGCCGGTTCCACCAAAAGCTGAAGACCCCAAGAGCAAAGTTGTTTGCTTTCACTGTAACAAGGTGGGGCACTGGAAGAGGAACTGCAAGGTTTACCTTGCAGAATTGAAGAAGAAGAAGGGTAGTGAGACTACCGCTTCTGATTTAGGTATGTTCATAATAGAAGTGAATATGTCATTAAATCAAATTTCTACTTGGGTATTAGATACCGCCTGTGGTTCTCAAATCTGCAATTTGTTGCAGGAACCAAGGAGAAGTAGGACTCTTGAGGAAGATGAGGTGATTCTACTGATGGGAAATGGAGCAAGAGTTGCTGCTGAAGATGTAGAATCATTTCATTTACATATGCTGCAAGACTATTGTTTTAAATAATTGTTATTTTGTTCCCTCGATTGTGAGGAATATTATTTCCATGTTAGACTTGGCTGGATTTTCATTTATTATTAAGAATAATGAATGTTCTATTCTTAGAGATAATATTCTTTATGGACGTGGTGCTTTAAATAATGGTCTGTATATATGTGACATAATTTACTTCAGATTGAACAAACTAATAAAAGAAAAGGGATGATGAAAATCTCACTTTATAGTGGAACTGCAGTCTCCATTTAGTAGTCATGGAGAGAGGACTGCAAATTTGCTAGGAATGGTACACACAGATGTATGTGGACCAATGTCTACGCAAGCCATGGGTGGATTTTCATACTTCATTACTTTCATGGATAATAGATCTAGATTCAGATATGTGTTTGATGAAACACAAGTCTGAAGCCTTTGAAAAGTTCAAAGAGTATAAGTATGAAGTGGAGAAACAAACCAAACATAGTATTATAATTCTTCGATCAGATCGAGGTGGTGAATACTTTAATGGAGTGTTTCTGGATTATCTCAAAGTAAATGGTATAGTCTCCCAGTGGAATCATCCAGATTAGTATTTAAAAGGAGAAATGAAACTTTGTTAGACATAGT
The DNA here is from genome assembly GCF_009905375.1 of Apium graveolens. Classification (NCBI taxonomy): domain Eukaryota; kingdom Viridiplantae; phylum Streptophyta; class Magnoliopsida; order Apiales; family Apiaceae; genus Apium; species Apium graveolens. The sequence goes on along the minus strand of NC_133657.1, from coordinate 32,027,591 downwards.
TCGGTCCATGATGAGCTATGCAAATCTTCCAGTATTCCTATGGGGTTATGCATTGGAAACCTCAGCATATTTACTGAATAAGGTGCTTTCCAAAATCTGTTCCTCAAACTTCGTATGAGATATGGAAAGAAAGGAAACCGAGTCTTAAACACGTTAAGATTTGGGGATGTCCAGCTTATGTCAAGTAAGTTGACCCAGATAAGCTGGAATATCGATCCGTAAAATGTAGTTTTGTGGGATATCCTAAAGAGACTTTAGGGTATTACTTTTACATCGATCATCGGGTGTTTGTCTCCAGACATGCTACCTTCTTGGAAAAGGAGTTTATCCTTGAAGGTAACAGTGGGAGCAAAATTGAACTTGATGAAGTTCAAGAAGCACAAACTACTACGGATCAAGTGGAAACACCTGTTCTGACTGAACAACCTTTTGTGGAACAGCCCATTCATAGATCAGGGAGAGTGTCTCGCCAACCTGAGAGGTAATATGGCCTTGTCATTGAGAATGACAATGAGTTGTCGATCATTGATAATGACGACCCTGTGACTTATAATGAGGCTATGAGTAGTGTTGACTCAGAGAAATGGCATAGTGCCATGAAATCCAGAATGGAATCTATGTATATGGGATACAAAAGATAGATTATAGCAGATGGCCAGGTGGAGACCTATAAGGCCAAGCTTGTGGCAAAAGGATTCAAACAAAGGCAATGGATTGACTTTGATGAAACCTTTTACCTGTAGCCCTGTTAAAATCAGTTCGGATTTTGCGTGAGACAATCAGAGAGTTTGATTTTATCAAAAACGCAGATGAACCATGCGTCTACAAAAGGGGTTAGTACGAGCGCGGTAACATTTCTTGTATTGTATTGAATTGGAGTTGACACACATAACAACATAGCAGACCCACTCACAAAGCTACTTTTTGAAAGTCACTTTGATCGTCATAAAGATGAGATGGGTATTAGATACCAGAGTGATTGGCTTTAGTACAAGTGGGAGATTGAAAGGAATATGTCCTAAGTCCAATCATGTATTAGGATTTAGGAATAACTTCCTGTGTAATCTATTTTGATTTCATTGATATTAATAAAAGACTAGTTTTGTTTTTATTACGGGCTTTATCTATTTAAGTGTTTAAATAAGATATACCATAGTTTAGAGTAAAGCTTTTTATGGATTATGATGAGATCATAATAGTGAGACCTAAAAGATGATAACTCTAAACTTAAATAGTTCCTGGTCATAGGATTACTAACTGGTAATTAATAATCCACAAAGATCGGTACATACTATGCTTGCTTCATTATGAAGGATGTCTGTTCTCATAGACATTTGTGTGGTGACACTATAGCTAGTATGTAGGTGCTTATTATAGAATAAGTTCACTGAACATGACTCGCACAGCTGAACAACTGATCGAGTTCACTCACGTGTCAGCAGTTGTTCACATAGTGATAGTTGTACAAGTATCCTTAGACTTGAGGTCATTATAGTCATCTTGTGTACACTGAACTATGCTTTGGTTTAGTTCTTAGTCTCCAGGGACAATTATTAGGGCTCTACTGGGTATAGGAATTTATACATGAAGATAGTGTATGATCAATAAAGGATCTACCCCTTCCAGTGAAGGAAACGAATGTTCAAGGCTGATCCACTTATGCTAGTTCAGGAATCTCTGGCCAGAGTGAATGAAATTAGAAAGGAGTTACTAATGTGCATAGAACTAATCATAGTAAATGGTAAGCAAGTGATTAAATTAGATAGGCTTGACACGAGATTCATGCCTTGTATTTAATCGGGACATTGTAGGGTAGAAGGAGTTTATTGTACGGTAAGTATTCACTGAATAGGTTCTTGGTATTCTAAGCAGTGAATTCATATTATCCGGATAGTCGCGATATGCTGAGAAGTATCCCTCACGATGTAGAATAAATGTGATTAATTAATTAATTATATTTAATAAATTAGAGAATTTATATAAATAATAATAAAATAGTTTTATTATTATTTATTTCTACTACCGGCTTAATATTGAACCTACAGGGTCACACCATAAAAAGAGATTGATTTAATGGTGGAGGAATTAATTAATAATGGCTAATAATTATTTATTTGTGAAATAAATAATTAATTGGAAAATTTAATAATTGATTAAATGAGATTTAATTGATTATAAATTAATTAAGAAAAGTTCTTAATATTATTAATTAAGGATTTAATTTTTGGAAATTTTATCAAGAGAGAGAATTATTTCTAAAGTGTTTAGAAAAAGGATTAATAATTAAAAGGTGTTTTAATTATTAATGAGAATAATAAATGGGATAATAATAATAATTATTATGGGAAAATTTCAGCTGAAAATTTTGCCTATAAATATACTATTATAGACCCTATATTTTATTGGAACCCCAAAAAACCCAAAAAGTTTGGAAAACCCAATTCTCTCCACCTCCTTCCTCCTCCTTAACATCGTTTTCTTGGTGGATACCGGTGGAGTGCTTCACACTTGAGGAGCAACTGCTAAGGATCTCTGATCGTTGTCTCCGAATTATTTTAAAGGTTAGATTCGATCCCTCGAATTTTTATTCATGATCTGTATGCTTTTATTTGGATTTTATGTGTGTAAAAGTGTTTTACCAAGGTCCCGCTGCGTTTAAAATCCAACATTGTGCAGGGAGCTAAGGAATCCTTGAGAGATTACCTGAATCGTTTCACAAAGGAGGCTTTAAAAGTCCCGGACCTTGATGATAAGGTGGCCATGATAGCACTGCAACAAGGAACTAGGGATGAGTTTTTCAAGATGTCCTTGGACAAACATCCCCCTGAAAGCATGTTGCAGCTCCAAGAGAGGGCAGGGAAGTATATCAAGGTTAAAGAAAGCATGAGGAAGACCGTAGTAAGTAATGAGCCCACTGGAAACAAGAAGAGGAAAACTGATTTAAAATATATTGCAAAGGACAAGTATCCTAGAACCGAATAAAATTCTGATTCAACCCCCAAGAAGGGAGGACCTGGGCAAAAGTTCACTGAATATGCTAAGCTAAATGCTCCTAGAAGCCAGATTTTGATGGAGATTGAGAAAGATAGAGATATTCGCTGGCCTAAGCCGTTGAAGGCTGATCCCGCCAAACTAGATAAGAGCAAGTATTGCAGATTCCACAAAGATGTTGGCCATGACACCGATGAGTGTAGGCAATTGAAAGACGAAATTGAGTTTTTGATTCGAAAAGGAAGATTGAACAAATATACTGGACAAGGAGGGGACATGAATAATAATGGAAGGAAGAACTTTGAAGATCGTAGGAGGGACCTAGACGATCAGGGGCGGAATCCCCAACCTAGAGGGCCGGTTACAAATGCAATTTTTGGAGGGTCGCGACCTCGAGGGCCTGTGATAAACACGATCTTTGGAGGTCCAACTACTGCTGGATTGTCAAAAAATTCCAGAAAGGCATATACTAGAGAGGTTATGCATATTGTAGGAGAAGCCCCGAAGAGGGCCAGGACAAAAGTAATATTGGCTTTTGATGATTCTGACCTAGAGGGTGTAAAATTTCCTCATGACGACCCCCTGGTCATAACACCGATAATAGGAAATAGCCCAGTTAAGAGGGTCCTTGTGGATAATGGTGCTTCTGTGGATATCTTGCTCCACGACACCTTTCTAAGGATGGGGTATAACGACTCCCAGTTGACGCCAACCGATATGCCGATATATGGATTTGCTGGAGTAGAATATCCTGTAGAAGGGATAATCAAGTTGCCAACGACCATAGGTACGGAACCAAGGCAAGCAACACAGATGTTGGACTTTGTGGTAGTAAAGGCTAGTTCGACCTACAACGCTATCATGGGAAGAACAGGGATACATGCCTTTAAGGCAGTCCCTTCTTCTTATCATTTAGTTATGAAATTTTCGACTCGAGATGGGATTGGAGAAGAAAGAGGAGATCAAAAAATGGCAAGAAGCTGTTATGTGGCCTCTTTGAGGGCAGATGGAGTCAGGGGGCAGGTTCTTCCTATTGAAGTTATAGATGTCCGAGAAAATGATGAGAAGAGAGGAAAGCCAGCAGAAGACTTGGTTTCGATTCCTTTAGACCCCGAGAATCCTGAGAAGATGACTTTTATTGGAGCCACATTAGAGGAGCCCCTTAGAGGGAAGTTGGTGAAATTTTTGCAAGAAAATAGTGATGTGTTTGCTTGGTCAGCAGCTGATATGCCAGGCATAGACCCGAGGCTGATTACTCATAAGTTAAACGTGGATCCAACCAGGAAGACAATGAAACAAAAAAAAGAAATTTTGCCCCCGAAAGACAAGAGGCTATAAAACAAGAAGTAGAAAAGCTCTTAGAGGCTGGTTTCATTGAGGAGATTCAATTTCCGGAATGGTTAGCAAACCCTGTAATGGTGAAGAAGGCTAATGGGAAGTGGATGATGTGTATAGACTTCATTGACCTGAATGATGCATGCCCTAAAGACTGTTTTCCATTGCCAATGATTGATACTTTGATTGATGCCACTGCTGGGCATGAGATGCTGAGTTTCATGGATAGATTTAGCGGATATAATCAGATTAAGATGCACAAGGATGACATTCCAAAGGTATCATTTATCACTGACTTTGGTGTTTATTGTTATCTTGTTATGGCGTTTGGTCTTAAGAATGCGGGAGCCACCTATCAAAGGTTGGTAAATAAAATTTTTAAGGATCTTATTGGTAAGACTATGGAAGTCTATGTTGATGACATGTTAGTCAAGAGTCTAGTAAAGACTGATCATATAACCCATTTGAGGGAAGTTTTTGAGGTCCTGAGGTACCACAAGATGATGTTGAATCCTACGAAGTGTGCTTTCGGAGTAAGATCTGGAAAATTCTTGGGATTGATGGTCTCAAAGAGAGGAATTGAGGCTAACCCCGATAAAATAAAGGCAATCCTGGACATGGAACCACCAAAAACTGTCAAGGATGTTCAGAAGCTCACAGGAAGGGTTGTTGCGCTAGGACGATTCATCTCCAAGTCAGGAGACAAGTGCCTATAATTCTTTAAGTCTTTAAAAAATATTAAGGACTTTGTATGGAGCGAAGAAAATCAGAAGGCTTTCGAAGAATTGAAGCAATATATGGCGCATGCCCCGTTATTGGCCAAGCCAGTTTTGAGTGAAGTTTTGTTCTTGTACTTGGCTGTTTCAGAGAGTGCCTTGAGCGCAGTGTTGGTTAAGGAGGAACTAAAAGTCCAAAAACCCGTATACTATGTCAGCAAAATTCTGCATGGTGCTGAATTGAATTATTCAACTATCGAGAAATTTGCTCTAGCATTGGTAATGGCTTCGAGAAAGCTGCGTCCTTACTTTCAGGCTCATCAGATTGAGGTGCTAACAAATCAGCCACTGAGAAATATCATTCACAGTCCCAAGGCAAGTGGGAGATTGATTAAGTGGGCAATAGAGCTGGGAGAGTTCGATCTCAAGTATAAGCCGCGAACGGCAATAAAAGCCCAGGCGCTAGCTGACTTCGTGGTGGAATGTACCATACCCAACCAAGAAGTCGGGGGGCTGGGAGATACCACACCACAAGACAAGGGAGTCGATAATGGGGACAAAGAGAAGGAAAAAGAATATTGGGTTCTCTATTTTGATGGAGCATCAAAAACAAACTCCAGTGGAGCAGGATTGGTTTTGCAAAGCCCTGATGGGTTCTTAATTGAGTATGCTATGAAGCTAGACTTCCCAACCACAAACAATGAGGCAGAATATGAAGCCCTGATAGCTGGCCTTGGCCTAGCGGGAACACTTAGAGTCAAAAACTTAAAGGTCCGTGGGGACTCGAAGCTGATCATATCCCAGGTAAAGGGAGAATTTGAGGCAAGGGATGATACGATGGCTAAGTATGTCCGCCTAGTTAGGGCTGTAATGACCCAATTTAATGAATGCCATGTTGAGCACATTCCAAGGGAAGAAAATGCTAAGGCGGATGCGTTATCAAAGTTTGCTTCATCGGAGATAGAAGAAAGTTCAGGAAGTGTGTACTTCCGTGTTTTGAAGACTAGAAGCATAGATGTTAAACTTGTGGCTCCTATAGGCCTGGGGACGTCGTGGATTGATCCTATTAAGGCTCACATTCAAACCGGTTAGTTGCCAGGCGATGCAACTGAAGCACGGAAGTTAACTGTTCGGGCACTAAGGTACTCTTTAATAGATGGGATTATGTATAAAAGATCTTTCGTGGTTCCTTATTTAAGGTGTCTCAGGCCCGATGAGGCACGCTTGGCTCTTAAAGAAGTGCATGAAGGCATTTGTGGACAACACTTGGGGGGCAGGGCTTTGGCTCATAAGATAACTCGTTTAGGCTTTTATTGGCCAGAAATGATGGCTGATGCCAAAGAATATATGAAGAAATGTGACCGCTGTCAGAAGTATGCACCTATTGTTAGACAACCCCCCGAGATGTTGACCTCTATCAACTCGCCCATTCCTTTTGCTATGTGGGGAATGGATATTTTGGGGCCTTTTCCCATGGCCACGGCACAAAGGAAGTTTCTGATTGTAGCCATTGATTATTTCACCAAGTGGATTGAAGCCAAACCCTTGGCCAAGATCACAACTAAGCCGGTTGCACAATTCCTGTGGGAAAACATTATGTGCCGATATGGAATTCCCCGTATCCTCGTCACTGAAAATGAAACACAATTCAACAATGAGGAATTCAAGAAGTATTGTGAAGAAAATGAAATTGAGTTACGGTTCACCTCTGTGGCTCACCCACAAGCCAATGGGCAAGCGGAAGTAGCAAATCGAATAATCATGGATGGACTAAAAAAGAGGATCGAGAAGTCAAGAAATAATTGGGTGGATGAGATACTTCCCATATTATGGGCCTATAGGACTACCTGTAGAGTCATGACAGGAGCGACGCCCTTCATGTTGGGATATGGGGCAGAAGCAGTAGTTTCTGTGGAGATATCACATTCCTCTCCAAGGATTCAGGCTTTCAATGCAGAAGTAAATGAGGAAGGGCAGAGGTTAGCCCTGGATCTAATTGATGAAGTGCGAGATGAGGCACATGCAAAGATAGTGGAATACCAGAAAAAAGCTTCGTTTTATTACAACCTAAGGGTTAAAGAAAGATTCTTCAAGCAAGGAGATTTGGTATTAAGGAAAGTGGAAGCTTGTGGTGTAGGACAGAAAGGAAAACTTGCCCCAAATTGGGAAGGGCCGTACAGAGTCAAGAGCGTTCAGGGTAGAGGAACCTACAAGCTGGAGACTATGGATGGTTTTGAAGTCCCGAGAACCTGGCACGCACAAAACCTGAAGGTTTACTACGTGTAAGATAGTCGAAGTACGATTCTCACTTGTCATTGTGACACGTAGGTTTAAAAGCACCTTGAAGCTTTGCTTGCATAGGATTTTATATTCCAGTAGAATTTACATTGTGTAGTTATTATTGATTAGGGTCGAACCCATGCTATGTAAGGTTTTGGAAAACCAGACTTCATATTAAAGAGTTTGAAATTATTTCAATCTAAGGATGTTTAAAGCTCAAATGCATATTAAGTATTATAAAGATAAAGTAGAAAGAGGCAAGTAAGGAAAGCAGCATATGTAATAACCCCGAAGGGTAACAAGTTCTGACATAAACGAAGTTCACATAATGTTTAGAAAGAAGATACATAAAAAAAAACTTAGGCCTCGGAATGCTCGGATTCTTCGGAACCACTATCCGAAGTCTCCTCGGACGTCTCAGTCGTCCCCTCAGAAGTCCCCGTAGAGGTTCCATCAGAACCGCCTTCGGATGCTTTGGATGATGCGAGAGACACTAGATTCTGAGGCGCAGCCCTTGGAGGCTCTTCCACCCTGACCTTCTTCACAGCAGGCACATAATCTTCTTCGGAAGAAGTCTCCTCCTCCCCAGAGCTGGACTCGAGTTCTTTCCTCTTGTGGCCTGGGCTCCCTGAAGGGCCGTCTTTGATCATATCAGCAAGCTTGTCAGTAACACCCCCAAGCTCCGGAACTCGCACAGGGCAAGGAAAGGAGGACTACTCGAGGACTTCTGGAAATTCATCTTGGATGGCCTCCACAGCAGCATCCCAGCCCTCTTTATAGCTAACTGGGTGTAGGAGGGCATCGTGCTCCACCATCAAGTCCTTGAACTCCTGGGTGTCCATCCAGCCGTCAAAGGTTTTATCCTTCTGAGCCTTCAGAATAACATTTTCAGCCCGGGCCGTTTCCAGGTCAGAAGTGGAAGAGGCCAGTTGAGCTTCAAGGGCCTCTATTCTCTGGTTGGCCTCCTCCAACTTCTTGTTAGCATCCTCCAGGCCAACCTTCCAAGTCTTAGCTTGGTGAATCGCTCCTTGGAAATGGGCGTTAGCCTGCAAGAGAAGCAGCAAAAGTATGAGAAAAGAAACGTAAAAAGGCAAGTATGAAGGGCATAGGAAAAGGACGTACCGTCGCTAAAGCCTGGGCTCCGAAAAGCTCATTCCCCTCTAAGTCCTGTTGAAGGACAAAGTCTTGATAGTCCACCGGGGAGATGGAATGCTTAGACCATTCCTTGGACAGTGTCGTGCTGCCAACGATTGAATCCTTGCCCCGGATCCCCCAAGCAGGTTGAAAATAGGCCCCTGGCCTCTGCTTGGTGCGCAAAACTTGGCTGGGGCCTTCCTCGCCTGGTTCCATTGCTTGGAGGAGGAACTCAGGGAAGCGGTCACCAAGGCGTGGGTCTTTAAAGACCTTTCCAGTCCGCTTCATCCTGGTTGTCTCCAGGTCTTTAGGCTTGGTAGCCTCCTCAATCTTCTCAGCCACTGCGACAAGCGAGATAAGTTGAAGAATCAGCGGAATAAAAAATAAAGGAAATAAAAAAGAGGTAAGAAAGGAAACTTACTTTTCTTAGGGACGGGCGAGAGGCCGCGTTCTACCAGGACGGTCTCCCGGATAAGGTCCCAAGAATGGGAAGTCCCATTATCTTGCGTAAGGAGGTTGAAAGCTCTAGCCTCCTCCTCAGACAAAGTTATATCATTTGGGCTCCCATCGACGGCCAGCCCAAAGGACGACCGAAATAGGGTGCCCCAATCTCCACCCTCCCAAACGACGAACAAAAAATCTTTCTTCCAACCCAAGTTGTTGTCAGGGATGGACTTACCATTCACAATGTGGGGAATAGTGGGGCGCTGGTTTAGAGAAACCCAACCCGGACTTTTATCAGGGCTGTTTTTGAAATGGAAAATTTTCCTGAAAACGGCAACGGAAGTAGGGACATTGTGCTTGGCACATTGTGACAGATAGCACAGAATAAGCCTCCAAGAATTAGGGGGAGTTGACAAGGGCTGATGCCCACATCAGCCAATAATAGAGGAATGAACGGATGAAAAGGGAGTCTGATACCTGCCCTTAGAGTATCCCAATAGACACATAATACGTCCTTCTTCCACTGGCAGACCCTATTGGTCGGACCTGCAAGAACCAGCTTAAAAGGTTCCTTGATTTTGAAGCAGCTGCTCAACTTTTCCAGCTCCTTGGGATCCCGCAAAGCACTAATATGGTCGTGCGCGTCCAGATGCGCATCAGACGGGTGCTCATCCCCTCGAGTGTTGATCATGTCGATTAAAGAAGTGTACCTTGATCGAATGGGGAATTCGTTGGACTTTCTAACCACGTTCATTTTGGCCAAGCGAGTCATTTTCTTGTCAGCCATCTGAAAAGGGGGGCACATAAACATGTTATCCTAAAAAAAAGAAAAAAAAGCACATAATGGAAAAGAAGACACAAGAAGTAAAGGGAGGGATTTTACCTGAAGAAGCTCTCCTAAAAAAGGCTTTGAGCTCCGACTTGCTGTTATTGCTCTGAGAAACTTAGCAGGAGGAGAAAGAAGAAAAACTTAGAAATGAGAAAGTGAGCAGTAGTGGCCTCTCCTTACTCCTTTATATAAGAGGAAAAGGGAAGTTGAAGGGACGAAAGCCCATTAAGGAAAGATGCCCAAAGAAAAAAGCCCAGAAAAAAGGAATATTCCAGAATAATTACAAGGAATTCTAGAGAATTCCAAACCAATAAAGAGGCCCAGTAAGATTCAAGGCCCAATAAAGAGGCCCAATAAAAAGGCCCAATGAAGAGGCCCGGTAAAATAAGACCCAATAAAGAAGGCTAGGCCCAAATCCAATTAGGATTTGGAAAATGTAATAACCTAAATTGTAGCCATAAAAGTTGTAAGGCCCAATGAAGTTAGCTAGTGGAAGACCAGAATTCAGGTCAAACTCCAGGTCATGAATCCTGCCCGAAATCTTTCGAGTAGGCACCCGAAAATAACGGGTAAAAAAGACCAGAATTCAGGTCGAACCCCAGGTCGTGAATCCGGCCCGAAATCTTTAGAGCAGGCACCCGAAAATAACGGCTAAAAAAGACCAGAATTCAAGTCGAATTCCAGGTCGTGAATCTTGCCCGAAATTTTTCGACTAGACACACGAAAACAACGGAAATAACAGGTCTGGACTGAGGTCGAAGCTTCGACCAGGAATGAGGTCGAAATGAACCAAGTATTTTTCAAGAATGGGGTTTAAAACCTAGACTAAAACCCAGGTCAAAAATCGACTAGGATCCTGGTCGAAAACCAGGTCATGAATCCTAATTGAAATCCTTCGACCAGGAAGCATGAGATATAGAGAATTTTCGAACAGGATTCAGGTCGAAACATCGACTAGAATCCTGGTCGAAATCCTAGTCGAAAAGTTCAAGACCAGGAATTGAAAAGAGGGGTAAGTTTTCGACCTAGATCCAGGTCGAAAATTCGACTAGGATCCTGGTCGAATTCCAGGTCGTGGATCCTAGTCGAACTCCTTCGACCAGGATTGCAAGACTGACCCATATTTTCGACTAGGATCCAGGTCGAAATTTCGACTAGGATCCTGGTCGAAAAAGGGCTGAAAATCTGAAAAATCCCAGAAAAATAAGGATAAATTCCAGAAATTAAGGGAAAAAATCCAGAAAATTAAGAAAAAATCCCGGAGTCAAGGGAAAAATTCCTGGAAATTAAGATAATTCATGAATAAAGGGAATAAAAGTAAATCATTGTAAAAGTGTAGGTCACTCCACACTTTACGTAAAACGATATCCAGTAAGGGAATAAGTGAACTTAACTTTCGCGAAATCTTATACGGTTTCTCAAAAGTTGGGGGGCAAATGATAGGGATGAATAAATCCTGATTACATAATCAGTTATTACATTTTGGGCTCCAAGGCCCAATAAGAAGATGTATGACATTCAGACCAGAAAGATTAACATGTTGATCAGGCCTGATGGACCGGATCAGGCCTGATGGGACAAAGAAGGCCCAAAAACCCTGATTATTTACTAATTTCGTAATTAATAAATAAGGGAGAAAAACAGCTATTAAGATAAGTCCTAGTGGGGATATAAATCCTTGTAGATTGGCCTCAAGGGGACCTAAAAGGATAAGGAATCAATTTCCTACTATCTAGGACTCCAAAGTCCATTCTAATTATGAGACTTGTCCACCAAGTCTCCTATACCAAGTCCAATTCAAGGACTCCCAACATCTATATAAGGGGCTCACCCCACAAATCAGAACTACGTTTTTTGGCTTGATTCTCTAATTCACAGAGATACGTAGGCATCTCGTAAAGGCAAAATTAAGCTACGAAACACGAGAGCAGCCATTAAAGGCCTTGAGCTCACGTACCTTAGTAATAAATACAGCAATTATATATATTAGTTTTTTATCCATAACACGTTGAGACAAGGTTAGATATATGAGATCACCTTACAACGATATTTTTACAAAGTTATACACTGGAACTTTGTGGATGTTATACATGTCAGAGGATTTCAAATATTGTGAAAAGTATATATATATATATATACTGAATATTTTGTGACTTGGTCGCGTTAAGATATCAAACTTGGTTCATTTCTTCTTGACCAAGACTTTCTTGAGTACTATGAGAATGCTCATATATTGTTAATCATTATACACATTATTTTGGTGGGCTTGTTGCTCACCCTTGCTTTCTTCTTTCATCACACAACATCAGATAGACAAGATGAACAGGACCAAGCTCCCAATTCGCGAGCGGATAGGAAACGTTCCGCAGTTTCCTATAGGCGTTGATGTCGCTATAGCTGAGGTAGGATCTACCAATAGGCTAGGCTTTCAACTTTTGATGTACCAGACTTATGTATCTTTATCAATTGTAATAATGGCAAAGAAATGTAAATTTATTCAGAAACCCTTTTAAGGTGTAATGGCATATAATTTTGGAATAAAATGACTCGTGTTATTTTTGGATATTCCTCTCTGAGACTATAACTTATGGTGTGTGTGTTTATTGTGGGGTCATAGTACAGAGTAGTTGATTGTTTATTAAGATTGGGTGTTATTAAGGGAAATGGAACTCGTGACAACCCGATCCCCGACCCCGGATTTGGGGGTGTTACAGAAATGGTATCAGAGCCTAGCGTTATTGTAAGTCATATGTCATAGACCTATTTGTATATTCGAGGATTCAACTCAACTCAAATAAGAATGTAATAAGTAAATAGTGGATCGACCTTCAAAGAGATCTCGCAAAGTAATATCTGTCAAAGGATTCAGAGACAAGGTTCATCTACAGACTTGAGGAATTAATTCACTGGAAGAAGTTCAAGAAATTGATCATGCCTCAGTGATATAAGTCAAGATTGTGGATTTAATCAAATGACAGAGATCTCGTCAGAGTATCAATTAATTACAAGGATTTAATCTGAAGAAAATCAAAGTGTCAGAGTCAAGACATGAAGAAACGTCACGGAAGTTAGTCACTCATGAACCAGACAGTACATCGAGTGTCAACGTTGAAGTGGTGGAATTGATTCATAATTTTCAGTGATTTTCAGAAGATTTGCAGAAGAATGGTTGCTGCTCAAGACTAGAATTAATTCTCTATTAATTAATTAATTCATCTAATTTAATTAAGAAAATAAATTATATCTGCGAAGAATAATTTATTTATTAATTGAATTAATTGATTAATTAATTCTGATTTAATTCTAGGAATTTTAGGAATTTTCAGAAGTTTAATTGGATTAAATTCAAGCATTAAATCAGCAAGACAATTGAAAATGAACTAGCATGACAATCAGGATTGTCATACCGATTGTCATGCTAGGCCATTTTCAATTGTCATATCGAAAGTTACTCTAGGAGGATGATTGTCTTGCTAGTTCATTCTGATTGTCATGCTAGTTCATTCTGATTGTCATGCTAGTTCATTCAGATTGTCTTGCTAGTTCATTCAATTGTCCTACCGAAAGTCTTGCAAGCTTAAAGGATTGTCATTCCAATTCAATTGATTCAGCTGATTGATTAAATAGAAGCAGAGAAGCAGCATATCATTTTAATACAAAAAAAACACAAGTCAAGAACAAAAAGTGCAGCCGCCTCTGAAACATATTATTCTTCATCTGCTTTATTCAAGATCATAATTTCTAGATTGTAATGTTAAATCCAAACCACTAGAAATCTTTATCTTGTTCTTGTGTATCAATCTAGCGGATTAAAATCCCTAGAACTTAATCTCAAATCGCGTTTAGCATTTGATTCTAATTATTGCAAAAATAGAAAAAGTTCATGTCGAATTTATTCTAGATTTGTGATAATTGATTTGAGATTAATACCTTGTAATCGATACAGTTGTTGTAACACCTTTCAAGTTTAATAATATTTTTATTTAACTTGAATTTTGTTTCACATTTTTTATTCCGCATTTTATTCGATTATTTGGTAACGTTTGTATTCAACCCCCCTTCTACAAACTCATTGGGACCCAACAATTGGTATCAGAGCCTTCTGATTAACGAACAAATCAAGATCCTAGACTTTTGTGATTTTTCAACTCCTTGAATTTTTATTCATTCAAAAATTCATAATGACTTCACATAAAGTTGGAACCGTTAAAATTCCACAATTTGATAAAGAGAATTATATCATGTGGAAGAAGAAGATGCTATTATTTTTACAAGTTGCAAATCCCAAATATTCAAACTTGTTAAAGAAGGGTATAAAAACTCCGATGGTTATTGAACCGGAGGTAATAATAGATGGTGTGGTGACTACTGAAGCTAGAATCTATCCAAAAGAGCCTGAAGATTTTACTCCTGCTGAGAAGGAAGAAGCCTCCTTGGATGCCAGCCTTCAATTAATATTAATTGATTCCCTTGATCCCCTGATGAACAGACATGTGATGAACTGTAAAAATTCCAAACACATGTGGGAAACTATTGAGGTGATTAATGAAGGCACAGAGGAAGTTAGGGAGAACAAGTTGGAAATCCTAACCTCTGAATATGAACATTTCAAATCAAATCCAGGAGAAGGAATTACTGAAGTGTTTGAGAGGTACAATGCGTTGATCAACAACCTGAACATCAATGGAAAGTATTATTCAATCAGGGATGTCAACAAAAAGTTCCTTTTAACACTGCCAGCTCATCTTGAACATAGAATCACTGCCATTAGAGAAGCTAGAGATCTGAGTGAGATTTCTTTGGACAGGCTCTATGGAGTGTTAAAAACCTATGAGTTGGAGCAGATTCAACAGAAGGAAGTCTACGGGAAGGATAGAATGGTCAGCACATCTACTGCACTTGTAGCTGAAGGTCAACAACAACAACAATCTCAACAGTTAGAAAGAATGGTACAGTTTTCCAAGGGTGAGGAAAATGAGTTAGTAGCAGAATATGATCCTCCTACTACAAATCAATCAAGTGATGATTTTTATTCCTTGGAAGAGCTGGAGCAATTGGAAGATGAATCAATGGCCCAAATTGTCAAGAGATTCTCCCATGTCAGATTCAGGAGGAATCCCAAGCTTAAGTACAAGTCCAACTACAACAAATTCCAGAAAGGTGGATCTTCATCCTCTAACACCAGCAGTGGTGGGTACAAAACAGGAATGGTTGATCAGAGCACCATTAGATGCTATAACTGCAATGAGTTGGGACACTTTGCCACAGAATGTAGGAAGCCAAAGCAAGTAAGAAAGAACTCTGAAAGGGCTTATCTGGCAAAGGGAAGAAGCTGGGATGATACTGACAGTGAAGATGAAGATGAAGGAAATCTTGCTCTTATGGCTATTGATGGAAAAGCTTCATCGTCAAGAATAGAGGTAAAACTTTCTGATGCTGAAATGGTTTATCATCTAAGAGGTAACTTAGATTGTGCACGTCGTGATAATGAACTGTTAAGTTTACAGATCACAGACCTTGAGAAAGAGGTCAATGAATTAAGACTTGTGCACATTAATCAAGACAAATTAAAAGAACAGGTATCTTTTCTAGAGAATAGAGTTGACTGTTATAGAAAACTCGAAACTATTCTCAAAGACAAGATCACCGGTCTTGAGACTAAGGTTAGAGCCTACTTCAATTCTTGTTCGAAGGCTAAAGAGTTCTACAGTAAGCAAGCTGTTAATCAAACATCTGGAATAGGTTATGATTACAATGCTGCTATTGGAGAATTAGGCATAAACTCCCCTCCTCATGTATGTGCTAAAGGGAGGGAAGTACCACATGTGCTTAAGGGTGTTGATGAACCCCTCTATAAAGCATCAATTGCTGAACCATTTGATGCGACCTCTTCTGTTATTCATGAAGAAATACGTGCTGAAGATCATGCTAATGAGAAGATTGTTTCCAAGTCAAGTGACTCGAAAGTTCCAGTCAAAGTTGTGAAAGCAACTGAGACTAACTCAGACACACATGAGTTGGATAACAATAATTCCATGTCTACCATGCATAAATTACCTGCTGTTAATCACTCTCATAAAGCATGTAGTGTTGCTAATTGTATGTCTTGTGCTTTTAATATGATGTATGCTTATTTTAATGGTAAGCATGTGTCTAATGATAAGAGTACTACTCGTCAGCATGTGAATAACAAGAAGCATGATAGGTCTAAGACTGCTAGTCCTTCTAAGGCTAGAAAGGAGACATTTGTGCCTAAGCTTAAACAAAAATTTGTTAACGCTGTTTACAAGGTCAAATGTTCAGTCATTGAGAAAGTTGAGGCAATTAAAATTAAAAATGTTGTTTTGCCTGACAAAGGACAGTTCTACAAGTATGCCGGGCCCAACCAAGTTTGGGTTCCGAAGAAGGTCTAATCCATTTGAAGTGCAGGGCAGTATACAGGTATAACCGGTAGTGTGGATTCTTGACAAGTGGATCATCAAGACATATGACCGGAGATAGAGCCCTGCTATCAAATGTGGATTGAGAAAGCTGGCCCCCTGGTTACCTTTGGAGATAACAGCAAAGGTTTATCTGAGGGATATGGCTGTTTGCAAGCTGGGAATGTTATCATTGTAATTTTGTATATTGTGCTAGGTTATTATCAGGAAGCAGTATCTAACATATAGCACCAGTGACGAGACTTGAGAATATTACGACATATCAGACACCTGCTGCACATTACACTTGGAATTGTACTCTAGTAAGATGTGTACAAGTGTACTCCTGATTGGTAAGTCAAAAGAGGAAGTCAATGCACCACAGTTCATGGACTTTGCAGCTGCAGATCTATTGGACTATGCAATTTCTTCTTCACAATCTCACTTCAGGTTGGTATGAACTAGTATACTGCTCAAGCAATCGTCAAGGACATGGTATGGCACTCTAACAGAAATTGTAATTTTATATGAACTAGTAGAGTCGTCATATTAATGCAACATAACAATTAGTATCTAAAGTACTTGACAAGTATCGGTCAATGATATGTTGTTAACATTATGTTGCAGATATTTATAAGCTTTTGATATGAATGAGAATTACTTAGACTTTACCCTAAGTGATCAATGTTTTATCAAAAACTCATTCATATTGAAAAATAAAATCAAACTTCTTTCTACATTAGTGGTTTCTTATTTCATGTAAAATCTTTTGAAATCACTAGTGTAAATCATTTTCTCTCTATTACCATATGTTCTGTGTTACAGGTTCAGTCACCAATGACTTTCTTTCATTGACAGTCATGAGGTTGAAAACCCACAACGTCTATCCCAGACTGTAAAGACAAACACAAAAACAGAACCAACCAACACTCTCTTACCACTAAATATAGTATGAATGAGCGTGAGGGAGATAGTGCCTAGTGCACCACATAAGGAAGGTTCTGTAGTCAACCCAGTAGCTCTGTCTCCTACATAGATGAGTAGTATTTAAACCGAGACAACTGCTAGCCCCCATACATCTTCTCAAAAAGATGTAATGGCTGAAAAGGCACAAAAACAGTTACTAGATTCATTCTCTCAACAGGGTGAGTCTATTGAATTTTGCATGTCGGCCAAGGTATCCGATGTAGTGTCACCACTTCAAACATAAACAATTCTTGATGCACAAGGAGAGGTTACACACATAAAGGATGAGTTGACGGAAACAAGAGTTTCGACCATTTTAAGGTCAGATTCGATTGTTCAAGGTTCGTTAGTGGACCAATTGCCTTTACAGGTGTTAGGAGAGGATACTGATCCAAAAGCCATATGTCAGTGGTCAGTGTCTACCTCCCCAGGCTTAAATCCCCTGGATGCATCTGCGGATAGTGGATCTGACATAGGTGCAGATCGGCAACTTGTTGACAATGATTCAGATATTACCTGATAAGTCACAAGGAAATGTCTTCACAGACATTAGAAGGGAACTTTGATCTTTATGCTAAATTCTTTGGATCATTGTTTACCTTCCCAGAATTCAAATCTGGAACCCTAAAAGGGAAACTAGCAACTTGTAAATTATGACTCAGATTCATCTGACGAGTTTAACAAGGATGGGGATTTGTGAACTCCCATTGCACCACCTGTGACCTCCTTTAAGGATGGCTAAGGTGATTTTCCTTGCAGGTACAACTGGATTATGGAGCTATGAGAGAAGAGTGATACACTTGTGAGAATGAGTGTAAACACGAGTGGAGAGAAGAGTGAAACACATGTGAGGTACACTAAAACAGGATCACACACTCACAGTGAGGAAGAAAGAGAAACTACTTGTTATTTCTTTTCCAACCAAGTGAAATATGAGAACTCCTTCAGACGACGGCATACATTCCTTCTTTAAGGGGGAGATAGAAGCTTAAGTAATAGTTTGGAGGATTCCTCAACTAAGGGGGAGAAATAGCAGGGAGGAAGAAAAAGATCCTAAAAATGTACACTACACCACACCATTGTTGTTTTTAACTACGGATCCTATTGTACGGGAGAGGTGGTAAACACAAGGTGATTTTCTGATAAGGGAAGAAGCTGTTAGAGGAGTACCATTGGTTTTTATCTGCGGATCCTATTGTACGGGAGAGGTGGTAAAACGAAGGTGATCTTCTTTAATCAGTTGATTCTCATAGGGGGAGAAGCACGAGATATGGGCTTCTCAACAGGAAATGTGGTTGTACAAATGAAGATGAAACTACTTGAAGATATGTTCAGTCTAGAGGAACATCTACTTGGAATCTGGAAAATTTTAAATGTCATCCAGAACTTTTCTGCTATTTACTTTGCATGTATGTTTATATCTTTTTCTTATTTGTTAGTTGAGTTATCCTCTAGGTATTTGTGTGTTATTGTCTAACAAACAAATAGGGGGAGATTGTAAGTCATATGTCATAGACCTATTTGTATATTCGAGGATTCAACTCAACTCAAATAAGAATGTAATAAGTAAATAGTGGATCGACCGTCAAAGAGATCTCGCAAAGTAATATATGTCAAAGGATTCAGAGACAAGGTTCATCTACAGACTTGAGGAATTAATTCACTGGAAGAAGTTCAAGAAATTGATCATGCCTCAGTGATATAAGTCAAGATTGTGGATTTAATCAAATGACAGAGATCTCGTCAGAGTATCAATTAATTACAAGGATTTAATCTGAAGAAAATCAAAGTGTCAGAGTCAAGACATGAAGAAACGTCACGGAAGTTAGTCACTCATGAACCAGACAGTACATCGAGTGTCAACGTTGAAGTGGTGGAATTGATTCATAATTTTCAGTGATTTTCAGAAGATTTGCAGAAGAATGGTTGCTGCTCAAGACTAGAATTAATTCTCTATTAATTAATTAATTCATCTAATTTAATTAAGAAAATAAATTATATCTGCGAAGAATAATTTATTTATTAATTGAATTAATTGATTAATTAATTCTGATTTAATTCTAGGAATTTTAGGAATTTTCAGAAGTTTAATTGGATTAAATTCAAGCATTAAATCAGCAAGACAATTGAAAATGAACTAGCATGACAATCAGGATTGTCATACCGATTGTCATGCTAGGCCATTTTCAATTGTCATACCGAAAGTTACTCTAGGAGGATGATTGTCTTGCTAGTTCATTCTGATTGTCATGCTAGTTCATTCTGATTGTCATGCTAGTTCATTCAGATTGTCTTGCTAGTTCATTCAATTGTCCTACCGAAAGTCTTGCAAGCTTAAAGGATTGTCATTCCAATTCAATTGATTCAGCTGATTGATTAAATAGAAGCAGAGAAGCAGCATATCATTTTAATACAAAAAAACACAAGTCAAGAACAAAAAGTGCAGCCGCCTCTGAAACATATTATTCTTCATCTGCTTTATTCAAGATCATAATTTCTAGATTGTAATGTTAAATCCAAACCACTAGAAATCTTTATCTTGTTCTTGTGTATCAATCTAGCGGATTAAAATCCCTAGAACTTAATCTCAAATCGCGTTTAGCATTTGATTCTAATTATTGCAAAAATAGAAAAAGTTCATGTCGAATTTATTCTAGATTTGTGATAATTGATTTGAGATTAATACCTTGTAATCGATACAGTTGTTGTAACACCTTTCAAGTTTAATAATATTTTTATTTAACTTGAATTTTGTTTCACATTTTTTATTCCGCATTTTATTCGATTATTTGGTAACGTTTGTATTCAACCCCCCTTCTACAAACTCATTGGGACCCAACAGTTATAAACCTCAGAGATGATGTGACGTTAAGATAATAAGTTCACCAAGATAATAAGAACTCTTTCCAAGTTCATAGTCGGGCTACCTAACGTAGTACTGACAGTTAAAACCCTTACGGGAACCCTTATAAATATTATGATAGTAACACAGTTCGTTCTTGTATAGGGCAGCGGGGCACCGAACCCTGAGGTTCAGGAGCATCAGCATGAGGATGTTTTATTACATGTTGGAGATCAAATTGTAAATCCGATAAAGTACCCTAACGAGGGACCGGATGAGATTCATACTGAGAATGTTGCGGTTGAGGATGTTATCCCAGAAGGGATTGTTGCTGAGGAGGATCTCTGGAGGATCCTGACGAGAATGAAGAGAGGACCGCTGAGGAATTGATGACCGTAGTCAGGGCGACTACCAGAGCAAGAATGGCCGCGAGGGTGGCACTAGAGGATGAAGAGTTACCAAGGGCACAAAGGTTAATGAGGGCAGAAGGAGTGGGGCCTTCCACGACACCAATTATACCAGTATCAGACCCTCTTCCCGAGGTTCCTGAAGACATCCATGAGGTTCCACCAATTCCTGTTCCCTCCCCTGTTCAGAGCCCAGCACCTACTGAGGAAATGCCACCTTTATCTCCTGCACCATTGTCACCTGATACCGTGCTTGGTTATCCATTTGGATCCTGTGGGCCTGCACCACCTGCACCCCATGGACTGCTAGATGCTACCACTCAGGCTTCTCTTATCGCCAATTATTATATGACTTTGGGAGGCCTGTCTGAGGCCCGTTATGTTAGGAGTGATCTGTTGGATCGACTTTTTGCACCGAGGATTGAGGGTGGGGTACTTCCAGCAGGATTAGCTCATAGCATGGAAAGGATTGAGGCTACCACCCGTATTACAGCTAGAGGCCATCTTGAGGGTCAGATTGATCCAGCTCTGCTTGCAACTATCCTAGACCTCATCACCGCTTTAATGGAGCAGGTTAGGGATGTCATGCGTGCCCGCATTTCTTGATCCATAATAGTGTGCAGAGTTTGAGCAATCTGACAAGAACTTCATGTAGCACCGCTTTTGGAGGATCAGCCTAAGTTATGAATGATTAGTTTTTAATAACTAGATGATTATATGTGGTAGTACTCTTGGGATAGAAGCGATCAGGCCAAATGATGTAATTCTCTTTCATGTGTTCAGTTGTTGTACCTCGAACAAATGGTTATGTATATAATTGTTCCTTTCAGTTCAGATCAGTTTGTTTGTGATAAGTTCATATTGTTAGTTGCACTATCAGCACTTAATAGTGTCATGAAGTTTATAGAACTTAAGAATTCATAGTTTGCAATCATGCAGGGACTGTACGAGGGAAAGATTTAAGCAAAGTAAGTAAGACAAATATCCAGAGGTTCTCAAATTTTTTTTTCCCAAGCATTATGCCCCATGAGGAATAAGATTAGGGGCAAACCTTGAATGTGATAATCAGGGAGGTCGTAATTAAGGTATAAAGAACCCAGAATATAATGAAGTGGAAAATGAGGATTTTAAATTAAAAGATGACCCCAATTATGGGGAGTAGGAAGAAATATTTAGACTGAGAAAACAGAAGTCGAGAAAGATAGGAAGAACCAGGATGGTACTCCTATTGGGAAATTCATGGACCTATCTAAACAGAACTTATACTTTTATTTCCAACCACCACCTTGAGGAAACAATGCGGTGAGAAATTTTTTTCAGGACCTTTAAGTCGCTAAGCTCTCAGAGTTCCAAGGAACAAGCTGACCTAGCCGAGGCAAGAGCCTGGCTAAAGAAAATAGAGAAATGATTTTATATTCTAAATGATTGATGAAGCGGAAAAGACTGTTTTTGTCACTTACCCTCCCAAGAGAGAGGCCACCCGCTGGTGAAAGGCGAAGAAAGACACGGGGTCAGAGGTTATAATAAAACGATTAAAGTTTAGTCAATTATTTTCAGGAAAGTACTTCCCAAGGTTATAGAGATAGTGTAAAAGCTTTAGAGCCAGAACAAAGGTAGACGAGTATGATGAATTATGAATCTAAGTTGGTAAAGTTGTCAAGATTCGTTCTGAGGACACGAATCCAGAATGACGGGATGTTTGAAATCAATGCTTATGTTGTGTTGGTTCATGAAATAATGATAAGGCAAAGGAAAATAAAAAGAAACTGAAGTGGAAAGCAATATAAAGGCAATAGAGTTTGAGGAATGATAAGGGAGTTGGGTATGAGGAAACCCTAAAGACTCGTAGCAATAGAAATAGAAAAGTATGTAATCGTCAGGATGAGGGTGATTCACCATGAGTTAAAATTGATGGTTGAAGGCATAAGAGATACATATATTTTATCCCCTATAAGTTGGGAGGATTCGAGGAAACCTTGAGATAGTTCGAAGGATAAATAATGAGACGCGGATAGACTAAGGAGACAAGGAAGTAAGAAATTAGGAAAATTGGATAAAGGAGGTGACCTTCAAGAATGTGAAGTGTAAGACCGGTGGCTTGATACCCAAGAAGGGAGATGCCTGGTATGAGAGATATCCCAACATTGAGATGACTGTTGAGATAAACAACAAAAGTAAATATAGAATTATTAAGAAGAAGTTCACGTTGAACACGACCAATATCTTCCAGAACATCCTTGTTCGTTAACAAATTAGGCAAGAAAAGCGGATAACCGTTGTTATCTTTTGGAGGCCATATTGATTGACCTCATTTTGAATACGGATGTTATTGTGAAATTAGGCATATACTATCGGGGTGGGAAGGATTGAATAAGACACCCTTATCGGGGATATATGACTTGATTTATCCATGGAAGAATGCATGTACCTTTTAAAGGTGGAATTAAGGATTGAACATCGGTAACTTAAAATGAATCCTAGGGGAATGCATAAAGGTTGGCATTTCACCCTTAATAGGGATAGTATGAGTTTTGACAGTATGAATTGGCAAGGATTAAGGTAATAACAACCTTTAAGAATCAGTGGAGAAATTTTTCAGAATTACATAGACAATGGTTCTAGTATTAGTAAATGGTATTTTGATATGCCCTGTACTTAGGGTGTACATGATGAAGGATTTAAGGATAACCTTAGAGGTTTTACAAGGAGAAAGGTAATATTCAAAATTCCCAAGAATAGAAATGTTGATAAAAGAAATATGACGTAATTATAATGATGCCAAGTGGGGCACGTGTTAAACCACGAGAAAGTATGGATCGAACCAGTAAAGGTCGAAATTGTTCAGGGCAATTAGGACCTAAGATAAAAGATGTTCTAAGTATGATTGAGAGTCAGTCGTGACAGTGATTAACCTCTAAAGACTGAGGCAATAACTTATGGAAAAATGGTGATATTTTGTTTTCTCATCAGATTTTAAGGAAAACATCTTCACATAAGCAGTGATTGAAATGAGGTAGAAAATTTATTTGGAGGTGGTTAAAATGACATTGACTGTAAGGAAATTTTACTATCAGGAAAGGCCAAAGAGGTGGCCGACACCTTAAAGGTAAAAGGATAATTATAGGCGCTTGTGCCAAAGGAATACAGTGATGATGGTTAAAGCTGTGAAGGTTGCATTATGGTTTGGAAGATTGACATTCCTTCTGATGACTGTGCAATACCCAACCATAATAGTAGTTGGTAAAGGTTTAATTCGTGTAATCGCCATGAGCGGGCTATCTATCTCAGAAGGTACTATCTTGAGATAAGCCAGGACCATGTTTCAAAAAGGACTAGACGAACCTTTGAGTTAAGTCTTCTATTTAAGGCATATGATTAAGAATGGTATTAACCTGCTATCGTTGCTTTGATTGAAACTCTTCTGCAATTTTATCTGCTTCATGTCATGAAAGTACGTCCGAATTTGGAGTGTTCTTCATGAATTATGAATGGTGATTATGTTAACTCCTTAGAAGAATTCTATACGACATGTATGGACTCCGTATGGTTAGATATTAAGATTTCATGGGAAGTGAATGACGACAGTAGGTCAGTGGTGGACCATAGTAATGCAACAATGATTCTGCGAGCAATGAGCTGATCACAACCGTGAGAGTTGTATTGGAATGGATGTTGAGATTGAGTACCACTAATCGGGTCGTGTTGACGTATAAGTTATCTTTGATAGAAAACTAGGTCGATTATATACCTATTGAATATTTATTCCTTCTATCAATAGAGAGTCGTATTTCTATACGAGGAAGGTTGCAGTGCAAGCATAAAATTCTAGTAACGATGATGTCTAGAATGAGGTCCCAGATTCGAGTTTCGATATCGAGGGAGTTTCAAAGGTGATTGTGTATAAGCTCGAGGAAGAGCATGGGTCCATAGAATGATGGACGGAATAGCGAATACCTGATGTTGATATATATACGTATATGTTTTGTTCTCCTATGACAAACCTCTATAGTTCAGAGGCAGATTCCAAGCCAGATATTTTGTGGCAACATAATTTATATATAAATAATTCTCTTCAATTCATTCTTTTCTCTCATTTTCATTTTGTATAAGCTGAGAAGAACAACCCTTTCAGAAGGGGAGGTATTGCCGAATGACTATCTGTCTGTGTGATAGAAGCCTAGTAGGATACCACATGTTGTTTAATTGCTTGTCAAGTACTAAAGGCTGGCCACCTTCTGTACTAACTATGCAATAGAACAAGTGTTCATGATCATAGTGATCTCTCAACACATTCTTTTACTTCTATATGACTGATCAAATTTTGGAAAATAGAAACAGCTGAAAAAGGAGTAGTAAAAGTTATGGTGGTATTCGGAATGGAAACACATTCGTGATACTAAGGTTGACGTGGTTATTAAAAGGTTATAGAATGCTAACGAGCAAAAGTATAACCAGTATAATATTAGGAACGGAAGGTAGTAGCGATTATGAACTGGAAAAGAATGGGTATTGAGAAGCAAAAGCTCTAATGCTAAAAGCTATAATGAGAGTCTGTGCAATAGACTTGAAAGAATTTGGAATGATCACTTAACGCGGATTGAGTTTTCTCATGATAATAGATCGTATGTCATTATCGAGATGTCGCCTTATGAGATCCTTGAGGGAAGACAATGTCGATCTCCCTTATGTTAGGATGAAGTTGTAGAGCGCAAGATGCTCGGACCCGCAGTAGTCCAAAGGACCAGGGATGTAATAGATCTAATCAGAGGACGGCTGGTAGCAACCCAAGATGGACATAAGAGGTATGCTGATTTGACTCGAAAGGACAAAGAGTATGAAATAGGGGACCTAGTAATGTTATAGGTATCCCTTGGAAAGGATTGATGAGGTTCGGAAAGAAAGGAAAGCTAAGACCACAAATTGTTGGGCCCTTGAATATATTAAGACGTATTGGGAAGTTAGCATATGAGCTAGCCCTACCCCCGAACATGTAGCAAGTCATAACGTGTTCCACGTATCAATGTTAAGGAAGTGTAATTCAGATGCCTGATAAATAGGGGCATATGAGCGCATAGACATGCAACCAGACGTAACCTATATGGAGCAACCAGGAAGGGTTATAGATTGAAAAAGGAACAAGTGCTTAGGAGAAGGGTTATAAAACTATTCAGAGTTTGATGGAAGAACCACAATGTGGAAAAATTTACTTGAGAGTTAGAAAGTGCAATGTTAAGAAAGTATCCCTACTCATTTTCTATCTGATTCTGGGACAGAATCCTTTTAAGGAAGGGAGACTGTAATAACCCCAAATTTTGGAATTTTGGAAACCCTTATGAATAGTGCTTTTTGCTGATTATGCTGAATAAGAAAACTTTTCATGACACACTATGTAGGGGTTCTTTTATGGATATTCTGAGATTTTATTGGTACTCTATATGATATATAAGTGTATGTAAAGATCGTCAGAATCCAAATTTGAACATTTTGATTTTTCCCGAAAATCCACCAGATATCGAAAGAATTGGGTATAAGGTAATAGGATAAAAAGGATTTAAATTCAAGGATTTTAAGAGAGGATCATAAAAGGAATATAATGTATTGAGAAAGGTTAAGGAGACCCAAGTAATAAGATCCCGGGTATGATCCCTCAAATGATAAACGAAAACGAAAGTTAAGCGAACCGTATAACAGATCAGCGGTCATTAGCCAAGTAATTAGAAGCTAATCAAAAAGGTTAGTGAGGATGATATCATCAAACCAATAAGAAGAGGACAAAGGTGGGAGGGTGACATCACATGGTGACATAAGCATGACCAAAGCAAGTGTGTTGTTGGTTAATTTAGAACCACACAAAAGTTACCATGGTAAAAGGTAAGAAAACAAAATAAAACAAATCAAAAGCAACCAACCAAGTCAACCAACAATTCATTTTCACCAAAAAAAACACAAAGCTATTTCGTTTTCTTCATCTTTGCTCTCGGCTTTCAAGGAAAAAGCAAGGAAGAAAAATCCAAAGTCCAAGCTCCACTCAAGCATAAATTCCATGGTTTGCTTTATGGATTCTACATTTCATAACTTAGCTTGGGTATGATTTTAAGCTCTTCATTCAAATGGATTCATAGCTAATTAATTCACCAAAGATTAGGGTGAATAGTGTTTTCAAATTTTAACTTTGTGTTTCTTGATTTCATTTGCAAGATCAAGGTTATATAAGGATAGATCAAGGTTCTTTGAGGCTCCCTAGTAACTTTCCACCCTCCAAGAAAGGTATAAATCTTCACACCCTTTAGTAATAAGTTTTAATGTTGAAGTTTGGAGATGGTTTGGATGGATGAGTAGTAATTTGAATGATAAGCATGATTCGAGCTTAATTGTTAAGTAGTTTAGTTGAATTTAGAGGTGTTATAATATATGATTGGATTGAGATCCTTGAGCTTATTATGACTGAAATAAGTAGCATTGATGTGTATCTTGAGTTGTTATTGATTGGTAGTTGGATTGATATGGTTTGGAATGGTAAAAATTTGGGAAATCGCGTAAACATAGCCGTCGTAATGTCCGATTACTTTAGGCTGTTTTTGCTCTTAACATCAGGACCCTAGAACTCACTGTTAGGTTTTGACCATTGCCATGATTAGATAGTTCATGTTACGAGCTTCGTTTTGATATGTAGTTCGTTTGATTCCGATGTACGGTTTAGGAGAAACGACCGTTTTAACGGCGTTTCGCGAACGGACCATTACCCTCGCCTTACTTTGAAACCTTGGTTAAGGCCCTTAAATGACTAATTGGAGTATGAAACAATTATGTAAAGTGGATTAGGCAGTTGGTAGGGCACTCGCGAAAGAATTGCCTTAAAACCCTTAATGGATAATTTATTAAAAATGGTGGAGCCGAGGGTACTCGAGCGACTTAAGAGAATCAGTAAGCGCAAAGCGAGCGTTAAAGTCTAATTGGTTAAAGTATAGATTCATAAGCGACTTTGGTTTAATTCAAACTTATATGTTGTTTATAGGTTACCAGACTCGTCCCAAGCCATTTGTAACCCCCAGTCGCTCAGGCAAGTTTTCCAATCCGTTATACTGTTGTTGTGATGTATACATTTGTATATGCATTATCTTGTGATGGATGCATAATGGTTAATTAGCAAATTCTTGCGATATATTGTAGCATGTGATATGGTAATATGCATTCCTATTTCGTATTCTTGATACATATATCTATTGATTCAGTTGATAATACCTATGCTAGAGATAAGCGGTAATTTGCATATACCCTTAGTATAGGGGACCCAAAGGTGAACATTTTTCTAAAACCGGGAGTCGATGCTCCCGAGTATAATATATATATATATATATATATATATGAATAGTTTTTAAAACTATGAATCAAATGAGGTTTATTCGATAATCTTATTTTATTATTGAATATTATTTTGAATATTTATTCGAGGGCTTATGACCCCGTTTATTTTATTATTGAATATTATTTTGAATATTCATTCGAGGGCTTATGACTCCGTTTATTTTATTAATGAATATTATTATTTGAATATTCATTCGAGGACTTATGACTCCGATTAACTACTAATTATTATTCTTTATTTTATTAAGGAATAATGCGTCGATAATCAAACTCACTTTTGATTATTCAAATAAAGATAGTACTTTCGTATAAGTATATCTTTGGTTATTTAATATTCATTGCAAGTATAAGTTTTAAAACTTCTACTTTAATTATTTTTATAAAGATTATTCTTTATGAGGATATTATTTAAATAATAATATTCAGATATTTCCTAATATATCGGGACTGATTTATTTTAGTAAATCAGCATCGCTCCAAACATTCCTAAAAATGTTTTGCGAGTCTTCAAAATGATTTTAAAAGTTAGAGCGGATCCCAAAACTCATTTTATATTTAAGATCTTTCTTTCAAAGGGGATTTAAATATTCTCTCAAAACCTGAGGGATCCGGCTCTGTGGTATGTTTTATATTCATAACAAGGTTGCTATTTTGATAAAAGAGTTTTGATTACTTACCCAATACTCGGGAAGTAGAATTCTTGGAACAAGTTAATCCATTAACAAGCATCGCCTGGGAAATATCGGTGAGTTTTCCTTTCCAACTAGATACGACTTCTTGGTGGAGCCGTATCAACAAGTTTCTATTTGGGGAAGGTGAGGACGAGCTTTACGTTTCAGAGTCATGGATTTAATCTGAACTAGGAGTGGCGTAAGTGGCCGATTGGCGCCGGCCCAGCCTTATTATATTGGCCCAAATAGCCTGGAAGTTCCGCAAGACGGTACATTCTTTAGGAGTCCAGTGTTCGGTTGACAAGTAAATCCGACAGGTTCTCCTCTACATGTAGAAAATGGTGGGGTTGCACTACTACGACTAATCATCGTAAGTGGTCTTCCTGGCGCGGTAAACTCCCGTAATGAGTTCATCATCCAATTGGATATTTCTGCAACACTACCCAGAGCACTTCGATAGGAAGGCTACGGCTGGGCGATTGTTGAGTGTTGGCAGGGTCAAGTTTTCAAAATAATGTTTGCATCAAATGAAGTATCTCATAACTTCATTTTATTTTGATGATATTGTAAAGATTGATTCTATACAAGTTTTGTCTTGTAGCTTAATCTATGGGATGAACTATTTATACATTGAACGGTGGTAGTTCAAGTAGTATTCGGAAAAGATATAAGTATATTGGAGTATCTTGTAACTTCATCTTTTAAACTTATATCTAGTTAATGATTGTCTTATGAATGACAAAGGTTTTAGAAAAACGTTGAGACAAGGTTAGATATATGAGATCACCTTGCAACGATATTTTTACAAAGTTATAAACTGGAACTCTGTGGATGTTATACATGTTAGAGGATTTCAAATATTGTGAAAAGTATATATATATATATATATATATATATATATATATACTGAATATTTTGCGACTTGGTCGCGTTAAGATATCAAACTTGGTTCATTTCTTCTTGACCAAGACTTTCTTGAGTACTATGAGAATGCTCATATATTGTTAATCATTATACACATTATTTTGGTGGGCTTGTTACTCACCCTTGTTTTCTTCTTTTATCACACAACATCAGATAGACAAGATGAACAGGACCAAGCTCCCAATTCCCGAGCGGATAGGAAATGTTCCGCAGTTTCCTATAGGCGTTGATGTCGCTGTAGCTGAGGTAGGATCTACCAATAGGCTAGGCTTTCAACTTTTGATGTACCAGACTTATGTATCTTTATCAATTGTAATAATGGCAAAGAAATGTAAATTTATTCAGAAACCCTTTTAAGGTGTAATGGCATATAATTTTGGAATAAAATGACTCGTGTTATTTTTGGATATTCATCTCTGAGACTATAACTTGTGGTGTGTGTGTTTATTGTGGGGTCATAGTACAGAGTAGTTGATTGTTTATTAAGATTGGGTGTTATTAAGGGAAATGGAACTCGTCACAACCCGGATCCCCGACCCCGGATTTGGGGGTGTTACAGCGACTACCAGGGGTAGGATTGGCCGGTCACTACCGGAGGTTCGTTCAAGTTTGTAAAGATAGTAACCCCTTTAACGCGGCTTACTCGTAAGACTGAGAAGTTCGAATGGACAGAGAAATGCGATAACAGCTTTTAAGAACTAAAGCAAAGGTTAGTGATGACCCCTATGTTGGCGTTGCCAGATGGAAAAGGAGATTTTGTGATGAGTAATGACGCTTCGCATAAGGAATTAGTGTGCTTCTTATACAGCACAGCAAGGTAATCGTGTACGCGTCAAGAAAATTAAGAGAATATAAAATTCAATTCCCCGCCCATGAGCTTGGGCTCGTGGCAATAGTTTTGCCCTAAAGATTGGAGGCACTACTTGTATGGAGAGAAGTGCGAGATTTACACAAGCCATAAGTGCTCTAGTGCACTTTCATGTGGAAAGAGCTCAACATGCGCCAGAGGAGGTGGTTAGAAATTACGATTATGAGATTCTTTATCATTTAGGGAAAGCCAAAATGGTGGCCCTTAGTATAAAAGAGAGACTCAAGATGAAAATGTCATTGGGAGAGTTGATAAGAGATTTTGAGAAAATGGAAATAGAAGTGAAGGTAACCGGAGCCGGTACCGAAAAGCTGTTTGAGATTGCAATACAACCCGAATTACTAGAAAATATCGTATGGTGCCAAGAAAAAGGGATGAATGAAGGCAGAGCGCCAATGACTGGAGAAGAGATTAATACCAAGAAAGATGATAAGGGAATAATGAGGTATTCCTACAGAATTTGGGTTCCAAACGATCAAGAGCTTAAGGACGAGATCTTAGATGAAAGCCATAGTTCGAGGAATGAGATTTAGGGCAAACCCTGAATGTGATAGTCAGGGAGGTCGCCATCAAGAAAGAAAGAACCCATAACATAATGAAGTGGAAAATGAGGATTTAAAACATGTAGGATGACCCCGATTATGAGGAGGATGAGGGAACGTTCAGACTAAGGAAACAGAAGTCGAGTAAGGAAAGGAGACCCGAGACGGTACTCCTACACGACAATTTATGGACCTTTCTAGACAGAACTTAGACTATTATCCCCAACCACCACCCTGAGGAAACAATGCGGTGAGAAATTCTTTCAGGACCGTTAAGTCGCTAAGCTCTCAGAGTTCCAAGAAACAAGCTGACTCGGTCAAGACAAGATCCTGGCTAAAGGAAATATAGGAATCATTTGAGATTCTAAATGATTGACGAATCACAAAAGACTATTTTTGTCACTTACCCTCCTAAGAGATAGGCCACTCGCTGGTGAAAGGCCAAGGAAGGCACAGAGCAAGAGATTATAATAAACTGATTTAAGTTCAGTCAATTGTTTTCAGGAAAGTACTTCCCAAGGTTATGGAGATAATGTAAAAGCTTTAGAGCCAGAACAAAGGCAAACGAGTATGATGAATTATGAATCTAAGTTGTAAAAGTTGTCAAGATTCGTTCTGAGGACACGAATCCAGAATGACGGGATGTTTGAAATCAATGCTTATGTTGTGTTGGTTCATGAAATAATGATAAGAGAAAGGAAAATAAAAAGAAACTGAAGTGGAAAGGAATATAAAGGCAATAGAGTTTGAGGAATGGTAAGGGAGTTGGGTATGAGGAAACCCTGAAGACTCATAGTAATAGAAATAGAAAGGTATGTAATAATCAGGATGAGGGTGATTCACCATGAGTTAAAGTTGATGGTTGAAGGCATAAGAGATATATATATTTTATCCCCTTTAAGTTGGGAGGATTTGAGGAAACCTTGAGATAGTTCGAAGGATAAATAATGAGACACGGATAGACTGAGGAGATAAGGAAGTAAGAAATTAGGAAAATTGGATGAAGGAAGTGACCTTCAAGAATGTGAAGTGTAAGACCTGTGGCTTGATACCCAGAAAGGGAGACGCCAGGTATGAAAGATATCCCAACATTGAGATGACTGTTGAGATAAACAACAAAAGTAAATGAGGAATTATTAAGAAGAAGTTCACGTTGAACACGACCAATATCTGCCAGAACATCCCTGTTGTCATTACCAAATTAGGAAAGAAAAGCGTGTAACCATTGTTATCTTTTGAAGGCCATATGGGTTGACCTCAGTTTGAATAAGGTTGCTATTGTGAAATTGGTATAGGCTATCTGGGTGGGAATGATTGAATAAGATACTCTATCAAGGCTGTATGACTTGATTTATCTATGGAAGGATGTAAGTACCTTTTTAAAGGTGAAATTAAGGATATAACTTCGATAACTTAAAATGAACCATAGGGGAATGCATGAAGGTTGGAATTTCGCCCTTAATAGGGGCAGTATGAGTTTTGACAGTATGAATTGGAAAGGATTAAGGTAACAACAACCTTTAAGGATCAGTGGAGAAATTTTTCAGAAGTGTATAAACAATGGTTCTAGTATTAGTAAATGGTATCTTGATATGCCCTGTGCCTAGGGTGTACCTGATGAAGGATTTAAGGATAACCTTAGAGGTTTTACAAGGAGAAAGGTAATATTCAAAGTTGTCAAGAATAGAAATTTTGATGAAGGAAATATGACGTAATTATAATAATGCCAGGTGGGGCACGTGTTGAACCATAAGAAAGTATAGATCGATCCAATGAGGGTCGAGATTGGTGAAAACAAGAAGGACCCAAGATAAGAGACGTCCTAAGTATGATCGAGAGTCAGTCGTGGCAATGTTCACATCTAAAGACTAAGGCAATGACTTATGGAAAAATGGTGATTTTTTTCTCACCAGGACTTAAGAGAAGCATTTTCACATAAGTAGTGATTGAAATGAGGTAGAAAATTTAGTTGGAGGTGGTTAAAATGACATTGATTGTAAGGAAATTTTACTATCAGGAAAGGCCAAAGAGGTGGCCAACACTTTAAGTGTAAGAGGATAATTATCGGTGCTCGTGCCAGAGCACTCTATATAGTATATAAGTGTATGTAAAGATCGTCAGAATCCAAATTCGAACACTTTGATTTTTCCCGAAAATCCACCAGATACCGAAAGAATTGAGTATAAGGTAACAGGATAAAAAGGATTTAAATTCAAGGATTATAAGAGAGGATCATAAAAGAAATATAATGTATTGAGAAAGGTTAAGGGGACCCAAATAATAAGATCCCGGGTATGATCCCTCAAACGATAAACGAAAACGAAAGTTAAGCGAACCGTATAACAAATCAGCGATCATTAGCCAAGTAATTAGGAGTTAATCAAAGAGGTTAGTGATGATGATGTCATCATACCAACAAGAAGAAGACAAGTGTGGGAAGATGACATAAGAGGATGACATAAGCATGACACAATGGGAAGGAATTGTTGGTTGATTATAAGCCACACAAATTTTACCATGGTAAAAGGTAAATTAACAAAACAAAAAGGGAAAGCAACCAAGCAAACAACATCTTCTTCCCTCCCTCATTTTTGCTCTCGGCTTTTCCATGAAAAGCAAAGGAGAAATTTTCAAAACTTAAGCTACATACCTTCAAAAATTAAGAGGTTTGTTTCCTTAGCTTCCATAATTCATGGATTAGTTATGTTATGAGTTTGAAGTCAAGATTCCAAGGTTTACTAAGCTAATAAATTCATCAAATTTCTTGGTGAATAGTGTTTTCAAGAAACTAACTTTGTGTTTTCTTATGTTTTCTTCAAGATCCAAGCTTAGTAGAGATAGTTAGTGGTTACTTAAGGCTTCCTAAGTGATTCTCCACCCTCCAAGGAAGGTATAACTTCTCAAACCCTTAATCTTAAGTTTTGTTGGTTTGGATTTCATAATGTTTTGATGATGGGTTAGTGTAATGGGTGTATACTCATGATTAGAGCTTTGTTTAGTAAGCGGTTTTGTTGATTTTGGAGCTAGGAGTGATACTTGTTGGATTTGATGTTCTTGGTCACATTTTGACTTGGTTTAGATGAATAAGTTGAGATCTTGAGTTATAGTTAAATGATCTTGTATTGTGATATTGTCATATGGTTCTATGGGGATTGATTGGTGATGGTTTGGTGTTGAATTGGTTTGGTAAAATTTTGGGAAATCGCGTAAATATAGCCGTCATAATGCCCGATTTACCTTAGACTGTTTTTGTTCTTAACTTCAGGACCCGTGAACTCACTATATGATTCTGACCATTCCTATTTTTAGATAGTTCATGTTGCGAGCTTCGTTTTGATATGTGGTTCGCTTGAATCCGATGTACGGTTTAGGAGAAACGACCGTTTTAAATAACGGCGTTTCGCGAACGGACCATTACCCTCGCCTTACTTTGAAACCTTGGTTAAGGCCCTTAAATGACTAATTGGAGTATGAAACAATTATGTAAAGTTGATTAGGCAGTTGGTAGGGTACTCGCGAAAGAATCGCCTTAAAATTCTTAATGGTTAATTTATTAAAAATGGTGGAGCCAAGGGTACTGGAACGACTTATGTGATTTGTTAGGCGTAGAAGTGACCATAAGCGAACGTTAGGGTTCAATTGGTTAAATTCTAGTTTCTTAAGCGACCGGGGTTTAATTCTGACTTATGTTGTTGTTCATAGGTTATCGGACCCACTCTTAGCTTAAGTCTATCCGGGAACACTCAGGCAAATTTTCTACCCGTTATACTGTTGTTGTGATGTAAATATATGTATATGCATTATCTTGTGATAAGTGCATGATTGTTATTAGCAAATTTTGCGATATATTGGAGCATGCTGATATGGTATATATGCATGTCTGTTTCGTAATCTTGATATCTAATTGTTGATTCAAATGCTTATAAGTTGCATAATACCTATGCTAGAGATAAGCAGTAGTTGCGTATACCCTTAGTATAGGGGACCCAAAGGTGAACATTTTCTAAACCGGGAGTCAATGTTCCCGAGTATAATATATATATTAAAAAATATATATATATATTGATATAGTTTTCAAAACTATTAATCGAATAAGGTTTGTTCGATAACTTTATTTTATTTAATGAATATTATTTTGAATATTCATTCGAGGACTTTTGACTCCGCTTACTTTATTTAATGAATATTATTTTTGAATATTCATTCGAGGACTTATGACTCCGCTTATTTTGTTTAATGAAAATTATTTTGAATATTCATTCGAGGACTTATGACTCCGCTTATTTTGTTAAATAATATTCTTTATTTTATTAAAGAATAATGTTTCGATAATCAAACTTATTTTCGATTATTCAAATAAAGATCGTACTTTCGTGTAAGTATATCTTTGGTTATTTATTATTCATTTCAAGTATGAGTTTTAAAACTTCTACCTCAATTATTTTTATAAGGATTATCCTTATGGGAATATTATTTAAATAATAATATTAAGATATTTTCTAACATATCGGGACTGATTTATTTTATTAAATCAGCATTACTCCAAACATTCTTAAAAATGTTTTTGAGTCTTCAAAATAATTTTAAAAGTTAGAGCGGATCCCAAAACTCATTTTTATATTTAAGATCTTCTTTTCAAAGGGGATTTAAATACTCGCTCAAAACCTGAGGGATCCGGCTCTGTGGTGTATTTTATATTCGCAACGAGGTTGCTGTTTTGAGAAAACATCTTGATTACTTGCCCATCGTTTGGGAAGTAAGTCCATCTATTGAGTCGGCATAAGCAACATGGGCTCAGTGGGCGTCCATGAAAGTGTAAGTGGCTCAGTGGGAGTCCATCAAATGCGTAAGTGGCTGAGTGGCAGTCCAGCATAAGGTCCTATTGCGGCCAGGGTGATGACTAGTGGGGAATTCGTCCATCTACTAGTAGAAAAGGTTACTTATTGGTATCCTTGCCTGATCAGCAAGATATCAGGTTTATGCCAAGGTTTTCTCCTTTCCAAATTCATTGGATATTGCAACTCTGTTTATAATTTTCATAACAGAGGTTTTCAAGGAGTGTATGAAATGTATATATATATATAGGTGTATATATATATCGGGACTTAATGAAGTATCTCGTAACTTCATTTCTTTCAAATGATATTTCAAAGATTGAATCTATTCAAGTCTTATCTTGTAGTCTCATCAGTGTGATGAACTTTTCAAACTGATTATAACTTGAACGGTGGTAGTTCAAGTAGTATTTGGAAAAGATATAAGTATATTGGAGTATCTTGTAACTTCATCTTTTAAACTTATATCTAGTAAATGATTATCCTATGCATGCCAAAGATTTTCAGAAAAACGTTGAGACAAGGTTAGATATATGAGATCACCTTACAACGATATTTTTATACAGTTATAAACTAGAACTCTGTGTATATTATACATGTCAAAGGATTTCAAAGATTGTGAAAAGTATATATGTATATGTATACTGAATATTTTGCGACTTGGTCGCGTTAAGATAACAAACTTGGTTCATTTCTTTTTGACCAAGACTTTCATGAGTACAATGAGAATGCTCATATATTGTTAATTATTATACATATTATTTCGGTGGGCTTGTTGCTCACCCTTGCTTTCTTCTTTCATCACACAACAACAGATAGACAAGATGAATATGATCAAGCTCCCAATTCGAGAGCGGTTAGGAAATGTTTCACAGTTTTCTGTAGGCGTAAATGCCGTTGTTGCTGAGGTAGGAGCTACCAGTAGGCTAGGCTTTCAACTTTTGTTGTGCCAGACTTATGTATATTTATGAATTGTAATAATGGCAAAAAATATGTAAATTATTCAGAAACCCTTTTTATGGTGAAATGGTTTATAATTGTGGAATAAAATGACTTGTGTTATTTTTGGTATTCATCTCTGAGACTATAACTTGTGGTGTGTGTGTGTATATTGTGGGGTCACAGTACGCAGTAGTTGGTTGACTGTTAAGATTAAGTATTGATAAGGGAAATGGAACTCGTGACAACCCGAATCCCCGACCCCGGATTTGGGGGTGTTACATTTCTTGCAGTCAGGAGATATGTGGCCTCTTTCACCATAATTGTAGCATTTGAGTTTTGAGTTATCTCCTCTGTCAGACTTTGCACTTTTGCCTTCATACTTTCTGAACCCTTTCTTATCAGTACTTCCACCTTTCTTGAAAAACTTCTTTCCCCTTCTTAAATTCCCGTAGGCTATCTTTGTGATACCCTTCACCATAAAAGCACACAATTTCATCATCTCTTCATCAGCATCTATTTCAGGTAAACTTTCAGTTTCTGAATCATCATCATCAGAACTTGATGATTCTGAATCAGACTTTGTGATGAGAGCTTTTCCTTTTCCTTTCTTTGAGACATCCACTTTGGGGAATTCCTCCTCAGCCTTAAAAGCAACTATCCTTGACTTTCTCCCTTGTCTCTTGCTTCTTTGATCCATCTCAAGTTCATAATTCTTGAGCATACCATAAATTTCATCAAGAGTAGTTTCATCAAGAACATAGTTGTCTCTTATAATAGTAGCCTTCAAATTCTAACTTTCAGGAAGAGCTAAAAGGAATTTTAGATTTGAATCTTCAAGATCATATTCCTTGTCCACCAGTGACAGATCATTCAAGAGTTTGACAAACCTGTCATATAAGTCAGTTAATGACTCATCACTTTTTGAGTCAAAGTGCTCATACTCTTGAGTGAGTATATTCCTCTTGTTATTCTTGATTGCATCAGTTCCCTAGCATCTTGTCTCCAAACCATCCCATATCTCCTTTGCAGTCTTGCAATGAATTACCCTGTTTGACATGACATTATCAATGGCACTATGCAACAAATGCCTTACCTTTGCATCCTTGGCAATGGATGAGATATTTTCAGCTGTATACTCACTTTTGTCCTTTGGTATGGTCTTTGCTGGCTGATCTGCAACTACAACAGAGAGCTTGGTTGGCTTATGCGGTCCTTCATTAATTCTGTCAAGGTATTCTGGATCTGTAGCTTTCAGAAACATAGCCATCTTCACTTTCCATATGGGTTACTCAGAAGGTCTTAGTATGGGAACCCTAATAGTCTCATATCGACTGTGGATTTGAGTCTTTTGAGTTTCTTCAGTTTTAGCGGGCTTGGTTAGATTTTCTGCTTCTTCAGACATGATTGTTTTGGAAATTTACTGTATGTGTGTTGACAGATAGGCTCTGATACCACTTGTTAGGTCACACAACACTGTAGAAGGGGGTTGAATACAGTGTAAAATACAATCAAATTGATTTCGAACACAAGTAACAGTAAACAGATATATTCGATATAATAAACTATGTTATAATGAAACTGTTCCCTCTCAGTGATGAACAAATATCAAGAGAGCTGCTAGGTTACAATGTATGATCTTCTCGATAATGATAACATATATAGTGTAAACCTATGTATGTGTTTATATAGTACACAGTTACAAGATAACTTCTAATTAATATGGAATATAATTCTGTCTCCTAAAATATATCAATTAGATATCTTATACAAGTCTTTAAGTCATCTAACTCTTTCCATGTATATCTTCTTTTGTATTAGTCTCGACAGACAACAGACAACACGTAACACATAGAAGTTAGGGTTTAATGACTCAACACATTTAATCACATAATAATACACATAATTTATCTTTATTATGATATAATACAAGCGTAATTTCTCGGTCGTTACATTCTCCCCCCTTATCAGGATTCTGTCCTCAGAATCACACTATGCAAATAACTGAGGATATTTTCTAACATTTCACTCTTGAGCTCCCAGGTTGATTCTTCAACCACGGGGTTTCTCCACAAAACTTTCACTAATGACACAAACTTATTTCTTAATACCCTCTCTTTCCGATCTAGAATTCTTATCGGCTGCTCTACATATGACAAATCTGCCTGAAGTTCTATTGGTTCATATTCTATTACATGCCTTGTATCAGGGTTGTACTTCTTAAGCATAGATACATGAAATACGTTATGAATATGCTGCATATGGGGTGGTAAAGCTAACTCGTACGCAACCTTTCCAACTTTCTTCAAAATTTCAAATGGTCCGACGTAGCGAGGTTTTAATTTGCCTTTGGTGCCAAACCTAGTTAATCCCTTCCATGGTGATACCTTTAGCAGTACATGCTCTCCTTCCTGATAGTTCATATTTTTCTGGATTGATCGGCATATTTACGCTATCGATTATGCGTTGCTTCAAGTCGTTTGCAGATAAGTTCTACTTTTTCCTTGGTCTGCTGAATCAGTTCTAGACCTAGAATCTTGCATTCTCCAACTTCATCCCAACATGTAGGTGATCTACATTTTCTCCCATATAAAGCTTCATAAGGTGGCATTCCGATACTCGCTTGATAGCTGTTATTGTAAGAAAATTCCACCAGCGGTAGGTGCTCGTCCCAATTGCCTTCAAAATCTATTGTGCATACACGTAGCATATATTCGATTGTTTGAATTGTCCTTTCACTTTGCCCGTCCGTTTGTGGATGATAAGCAGTACTCATGTTCAACTTGGTTCCTAGACATTCTTGGAATTGTCTCCAAAATCTCGAATTAAAACGGAGATATCGATACGGGTACTCCATGACGCATTACGATTTCCTTGGGATATAAGTGCACCAACTTGTCCAGTGAAAATCTTTCATTGATCGGAAGAAAATGTGCTGATTTCGTCAATCGATCAATGATAACCCAAATTGCATCGTGATTTGCTTTCGTCCTTGGAAGTCCCACTACGAAATCCATAGCTAAGTGTTCCCATTTCTATTCTGGAATATCTAGTGGTTGTAATAGTCCGCTCGGACGTTGATGTTCAGCTTTCACCCTTTGGGACGTATAACATTTGCTGACCCATTCCGCTATCTCTTTCTTCATATTCAGCCACCAAAAGGTTTCCTTCAGGTCTCTGTACATCTTTGTGCTTCCGGGATGAATCGAATATCTTGAACTATGAGCATCTTGTAAAATTTCCGCTTTTAATTCTAGTACGTTAGGTATCCAGATCCTTGAAGCAACTCGAAAAATTCCTTTAGCATCTTTCTGACTGGTAATCTCTTCTCCTGTCAAATTGTCGATTTCCTGGTTTATTACTTCTTCCTGACACCTTCTTATTTTCTCCAATAGTTCTGGCTGAAAAGTCATAGCGTAATTCATTTCGGTATAACTTTCTGGAACACGAACTTCAATTTCCAATTTATCGAATTCCTTGATTAAGTCTTCTGAAGATGTTAACAGGTTCAATTGTTCCTTTCGACTTAAAGCATCTGCTACTACATTGGTCTTGCCTGGATGATAATTGATTGAGACGTGATAATCTTTGATTAACTCTAGCCAGCGTCACTATCGCATATTAAGTTCCTTCTGTGTGAAGATATACTTCAAGCTTTTATGATCCGTATAAATCTCACATTTTTCGCCGTACAGATAGTGTCTCTAAAGCTTCAGTGCGAATAGAATTGCTGCTAGTTCGAGATCGTGCATCAGATATTTCTGTTCATGTGGCTTTAACTGTCTAGAAGCATATGCGATCACGTTACCATGTTGCATCAAAACACATCCAAGTCCTCGATAAGAAGCGTCGCTGTATATGACAAAGTTTCCTTGATCATCAGGTAAAACAAGTACAGGTGCAGTTACTAGTCGATTCTTCAATTCTTGGAAACTTGCTTCACATTTCTCGTTCCATTCGAACTTTTCATTTTTTCGCGTCAATTTCGTCAATGGTGTGGCTATCTTTGCAAAATATTGAACGAATCTTCTGTAATAACCTGCTAATCCCAAGAAACTTCTGACTTCCGTTGGCGTCTTTGGTCTTTTCCAATTTAAAATAGCTTCAATCTTTGCTGGGTCCACTTGAATTCCTTCAATACTAATGATGTGTCCTAAAAATTGCACTTCCTTTAACCAAAATTCACATTTTGAAAATTTCGCATAAAGCTGCTCCTTTCGTAATATCTCCAGTGTCGTTCTTAAATGCGCTGCATGTTCTTTTTCTGTCTTTCAATAAATCAAGATATCATCAATAAATACAATGATAAACTTATCCAAGTACTTTTTGAAGACTCGATTCATCAAATCCATAAACGCTGCAGGTGCATTCATCAGTCCAAAAACCATCACGAGGAATTCATAATGTCCGTACCTTGTTCTGAACGCAGTCTTTGGAATATCTTCTACCTTGATCTTTAACTAATGATAACCTGATCGTAAGTTGATTTTCGAAAACCATGCTGCTCCTTTCAGTTGATCAAATAAGTCGTTGATTCGAGGTTCATTTCATTATATTATTAAAATGAAAGCGTAACGTAAAAATGGACTTCTCGTGTTGATGTTGCATTTCTTTGGTTTGGAAGTTCCAGAATGTTAAGGATATTTATTCTTGATAGTTAACTTGTTCAATTCATGATAATCAATACACAGTCGCATGCTACCGTCCTTCTTTTTCACGAACAATACTGGTGCGCCCCATGGGGATACACTTGGCCTTATAATTCCTTTGTCGAGAAGTTCTTGCAACTGCTTTGCTAATTCCTTCATTTCAACAGGTGCCATTCGATATGGAGCTTTCGAAATTGGTTCAGTTTCTGGCGCCAAATCAATAGTGAACTCGATTTCTTGATCCGGTGGAAGTCCTAGAAGTTCGTCAGGAAAGACATCGGGAAACTCACAAACTACAGGAATATCTTCAATCTTCGGACTTTCTTTGTTAGTTCCAACACGT
This sequence comes from Apium graveolens, assembly GCF_009905375.1. NCBI lineage: Eukaryota > Viridiplantae > Streptophyta > Magnoliopsida > Apiales > Apiaceae > Apium > Apium graveolens. Next base: position 31,986,092 of record NC_133657.1, on the reverse strand, counting down.
AGGCTAAATAAGCTTGACATCCTTGACGTAGTAATTATTTCGTCTGCAGTATTGTTAAGAATTTCTGCTTTTGCTTTTCACCTTTAAATATTACCGTTATATTTTCTTTAGTCTGCAATTTCACTTTCTTATTTGCGCAATCAATCTGAGCATTATTACTAGCTAACCAATCCATTCCTAAAATAACATCAAACTCTCCTAACCTGAAAGGTATCAAATCAACTGAGAAATGACATCTCCCTATCTCGATATCACAACCTGGGCATACTTGATCTACCATAACCTGATCATCATTTGCTAATTTTACGACTAGCACTTCACCTAACCAATGAGTCTCACAGTCTATCTTAGAGAAAAAATCTTCAGAAATAAAAGATCTAGTAGCTCTTGAATCAATCAATACTAGAGCATTTACGGAATTCACAGGGAGCGTACCTACAACCACATTCAGACTCTGTACTGCTTCCTTCATTGACATGTTGAAAGTCCTTGCCCTGGGTTAATTTTGTGGTGGTAGTGGAGGTGGAGGTAATGCTAAAATCATTGGAATACTAACGGCCATTACAACTCCTCTACAGTCCTTGGCAATATGTCCTTTTCTTCCATACTGGAAACAAGTGACCTCTGCTCTTCCCATCGGACATTCTCCAGAGTAGTGTCCCCTTTGCTTGCACTTGAAACACGTGACATTTAGCTTCTTGCAAATCCCCGTATACTTTTTACCACATATTCTGCAATCAGGTATAGGCGGTCGGTTAAGTCTTTACTGAGTTGGGGTGGGAAGTCGATTACCCATCCTCTGGTTGTTTTGTTCTGGTCTCCTGGCATTTACTTTCCCTGGGCTTGAAATCCCGGCCTTCTGTTGAAACGGTTCTGGAAATTTCCTGGTCCCTTCTCTTCTGTGCTGCTTCAATCTCACCTTCAATGATCATGGCCTTCTGAACAACAGCCGTATAAGTCATCAGCTCAAATACAGGTACTCTGCTACGAATCCATGGTTTCAGTCCCTGCTGGAATCTCTTGGCCTGCTTTTTATCCGTATCCACTTGCTCAGGAACAAATCTGGCTAATTCAGTGAACTTGGTCTCATAATCCGTGACCGACAAGTTGTCTTGCTTCAGTTCCAGAAACTTGATCTCTATATAAAGCGAGGAAAATATTTCTCCTAGAAAAGATCAGTGAATCTATCCCAGGTCACCACACCTTCCCCTTCCAAAGCTTTCTTCGATTCCCAACAGTAATTGGCTTCGCCTTTCAGAAAGTAGCTGGCAAAATCCGTCTCCTGTTCTTCCTCAACTTTCACCAATGTAAAAGCCTTTTCTATCTTCTTCAGCCAAGCTCTCGCCTTGGTAGGATCCGGGGAACCAGCAAATTCTGAAGGCTTTACCAATTAGAATTTCTTGAAAGTAACTACAGGTTCTGCCGGTGGTACTTGATGTTCTGGATGAGCGGCTTGCTATAGCATTTGTTGTTAAAACTGCTGTTGTTATTGCTGCATCTGTTGCTGCATCATCAGCATCTGCTGTTGTATGAGATGGAACATCTGATCCATCTGATTATTACTGTTTTGGCCCTCGGTATTTCCGTTAGATGAGTCGGTTCGTACTTTTCTTTTAGATGTCATCTTTCTGATAATAAAACAATGGGTCATCTTAATAGCAATATACTAAACATGTGTTATGGAATAGAAACAGTCTTTATAATATTAAAACAGTTGATATGGGGAAAGGAAACAATTTATTAAATACCTAAATAAATAAAACAGTGCTATGTCTAAATAAATCATTTTGAAATAATTTAAAAATTTTGAAAACATAAAGGGTACAACATGATTGTAAATAAAACAACATTTTTAAAGATGCAACTATAAAACAGTGAAATAAATGTAAATGCTTAAATGACTGAAAAATAAAATAATGAAAATGTGAAAAGGTTCATCTTATATATATGGGTAGGACACCAACTGCAGGTGTCAATGCTTGATACAAAAGTCTATGATATATCAGTCGTACTGCTACTGCTATCAGTCAAAACTAGTAGCTACACTCATACAAACTAGTCATACAATACTATGATGCCTCTATCTACATATATACAAGATACAACACTCTTCCGTCTGCTAATATCAAAATCCTGGTGGCACATGGCTCAGCTCCTCCTGCAAAGCCTCTAACACTGCCTCTGTAAGTCTCATCGCCCTGTGGTATGCTGCATCTGCACTAATGTCCTGCTGCCTCAGATCAGTAAGCTCCTGAGAACCAACTCTGTGAATCTGGCGTAGCCTCTCTCTCAATATGTAGTCTGGGTGAAGTGCTCGAACTGGACCATCCGCCTGTGTCTCAAACAACCCAAGGATCTCTCTACACTGATCCTACCATCTGACCCTCTCCTCTCTCTCTGTCTGAAAATGCTGATATGTAACTGTATGATGCTCAAGAAGATCTGTGCGGGAACCTCGAGAAGGTAATGGCTCATCTACTACTACCTCGTCCATGAACTCCGGCTATGGAAACTGATATACCCCTAGAACAGGGGCATAGATAGCTAGCGGGGCAGGAAACAGAACAGGCTTCTCCATAGGTGTATATACTGGTGGCTCTGCCTCAGGCTCCATCGGTGGAATCTCTGAAATCTTAACTGGCGGCACAGGTACCTGGGGCTCTAAATCCTCCCACTGCGGAATATCAACCATGTCAGGTACATCAAACATCGGGAACTCTAACGGTGGAAAATCAGGTATCTCCGGCTCAAACTATGGAAAATAATCTGTATAATCTGGTACCTCTAGGGGAGGGGGTATCTCTGGTGCTGGTCCAGGTGGCAATGGTGGAGGTGGTGGTAATGGAGGAAAGATCTGCACTGATACTGGTGCCAATACTGGTGCAACCACTGGATCTGTCTCGGTCCGCTCCGTAGACGATGACGAAGAAGCCATCTAATATACATAACAATAATAACACAAGATCTTTTAAGGTTAAGAGTTGAAAATAAGAACAACACACTAACTTTATTACAAACCCAAATAAAAATAATCTGTCTCAAGAACTCTCTTTGTTACAAAACTTTATTCTATCTACATTCTCACCACACAAATTTTATTCAAACCACACAAAAATTTTATTCAACCCAACATTACTACTTATCCTGTTACACCTGATCTGGTAACTCAAAGCTCTCTTCGGGAATAGGAAGGAACACTCTTGGTATAAGAGGGTCCCGCTGCTTGATTTGCTTCTTGACTACGCGGGTCCTGATGGGTTTCATTCTCTACCTTAACTGTAAAACAATAGGAATAACAGTAAAAGGGGATGAGCCAAAATTGCTCAACAAGCCTGCAACAATATATATATATATATAGTATAAAGAGAGAAGAATAAGTGAACCAATAAGCTGCTGGTTTGAACAACCATCTGTATCTGTATAGGATCATAATTTTCCAACACTAGCGAGTGCCAAATGAACAAGACTGGAAACAAGAACCAACATATGCACTATAACCTGCTGATCAGTCAGGATACAGTGTGGATCTATACCCAACTGGATAGACCCAACCAACATAAGGAGTACTCATGCAACTATGGCCTATTAATTAAAGTTCTGGGTAAAACCCAGCCCGTATCGTAACCATCCAGTCCCAAGCTAAGCATCCGGAACAATCGGAATGCTTTTGATGTATCCCAACATCAGGATATATCCGAGTATATGTAACAAGGGTAAAAGTATAGGAATATGAATAAAGGATTCAATAAATTGGGAGAAATCAAGAATCGAAATGAAATAGAAACAAGATTCAATAATTGTGTAACAGTGTATATGAACAAGAATTATCAAAGGTAACTGATATAGAAAAATGGGATATAATTCACTATTCTGAATTTAGAATAGGGGAAAAACTTGCCTTGCACGTACTTAACCTGGTTCAACTCACCGCCTTCTATCTCTAGCTTGATCGGCCTTGCTGACACTGAACCAATCATAGAAAGATAATCATTTAGATAACTTACTACATACGCGTATCTCGAATTGATACTACGCAACCCTATCAATCTACCCATGCGTTTCTATCTGACTCGCATATATACACATATAATTACATAGCACGTATGGTTAACATAATCACGTAAAGCACATAGCACATAAGGGACATATTTAATTTTTAGACTTATAAATATTTTTAGAATCGATACTAGACTTATACATGTATTAACTAACCCTATCTGATTTTATTACAATTTTTCGGGATTTATTTGACTCAATTATACCCCTATTAGGGTCTATAAACAATTAACTAACACAAGACAACTCTATTTTGGAAGAAATTATGACTTACAATTATTTTTATTAGATCCGTTTCATTTTTCTAAGTCTAGGGGTCTTCGTTTCGCTCAAATCAGACTAACGGTTTAATTATTATGAATTAAACAAGATTTAATTAATTAATAATTAATTATAAATAAATAATTATAATTAAATAAGCCTTAATTATATTTTTAAATAATTAATTAATAATTATTGTATTTTAAAATAATTAATCCCTAAGTATTAGGATTAATTATAATTTATTACAATTATTTACAAATTATTATTACTTACTCGATTAGATCGATTATTTATAAATAACCAATCGATATAATTAACTGATACGTTATTTATCGAATAAATACTTATTACTCGAATTATAATCTCACTCAGGATCACTTAATATACGAGCTACTCGCGATTCTCGAATAACTATCGAACTGCTATTATTATTATAGCTTATACGATTTATTAATCAATTTACGATCATTATTTAATTATTCGATATGAATAATTAGTAGGATATTCTTCGAATAAATTATCGCTCGAATAATAATTCTAATTATCGAACCACTACTCGTATAGATACGAGTTACTCGTAATATTCAACTAATTATCAAGTTATTAATCATATTATTTAATCCTTATTTATTAATTAATTACCTATTTATTAATTAATTACCTAATTATTACTTAATTAGATAACTAATAAATAATTAGATAAATAATTAAATAATTAAATAAATAATTAAATTAGAATTTCTAAATTAATAAAATAATTTAAAAATTAATTATAATATTTTTCAGAATTTAAAACTAATTTTTATTTACTTTTTAGAATTACTAAAATAATTTTCTGATTTTAGAAAAATAAAATAAATACTAAAAAAATCAGAAACACAAAAACAGAAAGAGTTTTCAGGTTTGGGGGATCAAACTCGGGTCGAGTTCCGGGTTGGAACCGGGTCGAAACTGGGTCGCGAAGAACAGCCACCGGCAACGATGTCGATGGTTTTTCCGATGGACGAAACGGCGACCAACGACGTGATTCCAAGCCCGTTTCTCTTCGATCGTACTCACCACATGCCCAGCCACGAACCCCCTCCTTCCTTCGTCCTTCTCTCGTCGAAACGCGGCCGGAAAGGCGAAGAACACGGCGGCGGCGTCCAAACTCCAGCGACCTCAAAAACGACTCCAAACTCGATGAAATCGGTGCCGTTCGACTCGCAACACGACGATCTACAAGCCTGTACTAACAGAATCATCTAACAAACAACGAATCGAACAACCCGAATTCAAGAAATTAAACCCAAAAATACAAATCAAAAATCGATTAAACTACGCATGAAATTGATAACAGAAATTGATAGAGGATTGAAAGAGCTTCACAACGAGTACTCACATGATCAAATCGGTGCACAGAAACACGTTCAAACTTCGGTTTGATTCCAAGAACTCCAAACCCTAATTTCAGAGAATTGGGGATTTTCTTGATTTTTCTGGTTTTTTTATGATTAATTAACTAATTAATTACTAATAATTAGCTATTTATATTTATGCAAAATAATACCCCCCAAATAATATTAAGGGGCTAATTACACTCCTAATAAAAATATTTGGCCGCAATTTTTATAATTTTTGGGTATTAATGATGAATTTTTAAATATCCAATATATACAAAATAAATGCTAAAAATTCCCAAAAATTGTAAATATTACAAAAATGTAAAGAAAAATGATGTATGATAATTTCATGATCATATAAAAATAAAAATGTGATTTTTGTGGGGTTTTTGGTACCCGAAGGGGTCTGGAAAAGTCGTTTTTCGCGAAAAGGGTAAATTTATAAAACGTCTAGGGGTTCAAAATAGTGATATGGTATAGGTTGTTTTTAGAAAAATAGGGCCAATGATTTTATTTGAAATACGGGCTTTTAAAACACTGTTTGAGCTGTACGGGTTTTGATATAAAATATATAACTTGCGATAAAACATTCAATAAATATCCAAAACATGTTCGGATCAAAACAGACAACACGTAACACATAGCAGTTGGGGTTTAATGACTCAACACATTTAATCACATAATAATATATATAATTTATCTTTATTATGATATAATACAAGCGTAATTTCTCGGTCGTTACACTCTTTTCCCGCCGACCTAATACCTTTTGAGTTAGGAGAATTCGATGTTATTCTAGGCATGGATTGGTTGTCTCTGTATAAGGCATGTATTAACTACAAGAAGAAGAGAATTGTTATGTATATAATAGATAATGTAAGGATAATCTATCAAGGACAGAAGCATGACAAGAAGTTTCTCTCAGTATTCCAAGCAAAGAAATTGTTAAGGCAAGGATACAAGGCGTATTTGGCTCATGTGGTGGACACCAAGAAAGAGACACCCACTATGGATGAAATTCCAATAGTGAGAGAATATCCCGACATCTTCCCAGAAGAATTGCCAGGATTACCACCTGATCGAGAAATAGAGTTCTTTATTGATTTGATACCAGGAGAAGAGCCAGTTTCCAAAGCTCTATACCGAGTGGCTCCAGTAGAAATGAAAGAATTGGCCAAGCAACTTTAAGAACTGCTGGACAAAGGAGTCATCTGACCAAGTGTATCTCCATGTGGTTCTCTAGTATTGTTTGTGAAGAAGAAGGATGGAAGTATGAGGTTATGCATTGATTATAGGGAACTGAACAAGTTGATAATCAAGAATAAGTATCATTTGTCGAGGATTGACGATTTATTTGACCAGCTCAAAGGAGCATGTTGTTTTTTAAAGATCGACCTAAGTTCTGGTTACCACCAACTAAAGATCAAGCCTGAAGATATACCCAAAATTGCATTCATAACAAGGTATGGCCATTATGAATTCTTAGTGATGTCATTCGGATTAACCAATGCACATCAGCTTTTATGGATTTAATGAACCGGGTGTATAAGGAGTACTTGGATAAGTTTGTTATTGTATTTATTGATAACATCCTCATCGATTCAAAGACTCAAGAGGATCACGCGACATGCCTAAGGATTGCCTTCCAAAGGTTGAGAGAAAAACAAATGTACGCGAAGTTTTCCAAGTGTGAGTTTTGGTTGACAGAAGTACAGTTTTTTGGACATGTGGTAAGCAAGGAAGGTATTAAGGTAGACCCTGTAAAGGTTAAAGCAGTCTAAATGGGAACAACCAAAGACTCCGACAGAAGTGAGAAGTTTTCTTGGGCTAGCAGGATATTATCGAAGATTTATAAAGGATTTTTCTACGATCGCAGCTTTGTTAAGTAGGCTAACCAGGAAGAATGAAAAATTTATTTGGATGGAGAAATGTGAAGAAAGCTTCCAAGAACTGAAAAAGAGGTTAGTAACAGCTCCATTATTAGAATTGCAGATGAGACGGGGAACTTTGTGATATATAGCGACGCTTCTTTAAAGGGTTTAGGTTGTGTACTAATGCAGCACGATAAAGTTATCGCCTATGCCTCCAGACAACTAAAACCTCATGAGCAGAAGTATCCAGTTCATGATCTCGAGTTGGCAGCTATAGTTTTTGCATTGAAATTATGGAAACATTATTTATATCGAGAAAAGTGTGATATTTACACGGATCATAAGAGCTTAAGGTATATATTCACTCGGAAAGACTTGAACATGAGACATAGAAGATGCTTAGATTTAATCAAAGACTATGATTGTTCCATTAATTATCACCCAGGTAAGGCCAAAGTAGTGGCAGATACCTTGAGCAGAAAAGAGAGGCTGAATATGGTTCAGATTGCAGAAGAGTTAGCATGAGACTTGGAAAAAATGGAGATAGAAGTTCGAGTACCAAAGAAAGATAAGGAGCAATTATATGAGTTTACATTTCAACCAACACTGATGGATAAGATTAAAAGGTGTCAAGAGGGAGTTATGGAGTAAGAATTGGATAATATGACAGGAGAAGAACTTTGTACCCAAAGGATAATCAGGGTATGTTTAGATTTTCTTCTAGAATTTGGATTCCCAATGTGACAGAACAGAAGAATGAAGTTTTAGGAAAAGCACCCAACTCTCGGTTTTCTATTCACCCTGGGAGCACTAAAATGTATCAAGATTTAAAGAAGAACTTCTGGTGGCCAGGAATGAAGAAGAAATTGCAAATTAGGTTAGAAAGTGTCATATGTTCCAGACTGTAAAAGCAGAACACCAAAGGCCGAGCAGATTGTTACAATCCTTAGAGATTCCCCAATGGAAATGGGAAGAGATTGCAATGGATTTCGTAGTAGGATTGCCAAGGACTAGAGCAAATCACGATGCTGTTTGGGTAATCATCGACAGATTGACACAGTCAGAACATTTCCTCCATATCAACGAAAGATATTCTTTAGAAAAGTTAGTTAAGTTATATTTGGATGAAATAGTGACTAAGCATGGAGTCCCTATTTCCATTGTATCAGATCGAGACCCGAGATTAAATTCAAGGTTTTGGACTAAGTTTTAAGAATGTCTAGGAACCAAGCTGAATATGAGTACCGCCTATCATCCCCAGACAGACAGTCAGAGTGAGAGAACCATCTAGACAATAGAAGATATGTTAAGAGTCTGTGCTTTGGATTTTAAGGGAAACTGGGATGAACACTTACCTTTAATTGAATTCTCATACAATAATAGTTATCATGCCAGCATTGGAATGCCGCCTTATGAAGCCTTATAAGGACGCAAGTGTAGATCACCATTATATTAGGATGAAGTGGGAGAAAATAAAGTGTTAGGTCCTGAGCTAGTTCAGCAGACCAAAGATGCAGTGATATTAATTCGGAAAAGATTAGAAGCAGCCCAGGATAGATAGAGAAAGAATGTTGATTTACGTCGAAAGGATATGAACTTTGAAGTAGGATCGTTGGTATTATTGAAAGTATCACCTTGAAAAGGATTGGTTCGATTTGGTCAGAAAGGTAAACTCAGCCCAAGGTATATAGGACCATTTCAAGTTTTCAAGAAGATAGGAAAAGTCGCTAATGAGATAGCATTGCCACCGCAGTTTCAGCGTATTCATAATGTGTTCCACGTATCCATGTTGAAGCCATATGTTCCTAATTCGAATCAAGTTATAGAGTATGAACCAATCGAGCTTCAGCCAGATTTGTCCTACGTGGAACAACCAATCCAGATATTAGATCGTAAAGAGCGAGTTCTTAGAAATAAGTCAATCCCTATAGTAAAAGTACCTTGGAGAAATCGTCGAATAGAAGAGTCTACTTGGGAGTTAGAGTCAGGCATTCTTGATAAATATCCTCATTTATTTAGTTAGATTAGATTCTAAGGACAGAATCTCTTTAAGGGGGAAGGATATAATGACTCGTATATTTTTATATTGTTTTTGTTGAATAATTAATTATATAAAATATGTATATTGGTTCTGAAAGCTATGTGTTGTTTATTATTATTTATATATGATTATTGGTGTACATGGATTATTTGTATAATTAATTATTGAGCAATATTGTTTTGTTTTCACTTTTAAAAGTGGTTTTATTGCGGAATTATTTTCAAAAATTTTTGGATTTTCTAAAAACAATTATGGTTTTATAAACTCAATAAGTATTTTTATGATTTTTATAAAATTTAGAAATCAGTATTTCATTGATCATTTATCCCTAAATGATTTTGTGATTGTATTTAATGTTAAATTCGATATTAAATTCAAAAATGTTTCAAAAATTACAAAATTCATATTTTATTAAGTTTGGACTATTTAGAATTTTAAAATTATTTTGGAAATTTTTGGGATTAAATTCACCCGCACGTTTGTTCGTTAAATCGTTAATTGCGGATATGTTGCGCGATTCAAAAATATTTTAAAAATTTAGAAAATTTATGTTTTATTAGTTTCGGGATATTTATAAAATTTAAGATTATTTTGGTGTTGGTTTAATTAATATTTATTCGTAGTTGTACCCCCTAAAATAGATTAAATCGATTCGTGTTAGCTTGTAGTCAGTCGGAAAACAACACGTATCCATTAAAATTGGACACGTGTCATGTGTTGGATTAACATGGAATGACTCACATCTTTGTTTGAGGGATAAACATTTGTCTCGTATCTCTCTCTCTGTCTTGCTTCTCTCTCGCACATCTCTCTTCTCACTCTCTCTCTATCTCTCTCGACTATCTCTCTAATCTCTCTCACACTCTTTTTTTTCTCTCTCAATTCCTCTCACTCTTTCTCTTCTTTTTCTTGTTCCTCCCGTTCCCACTCGGTTTCACCGGTGAGTAGCCATTTTGCGGTGTTATTTTTCCGGCTGCCTTTTTCCGGTTGCTCGTTTGATTCGTTCATGTTGGTATATACATATATATATATGATTATGTATATATATGTGTGAATTTGTGTGTGTGATGTGTGTGTTTCAGTGTATGTCTATGTGTGAGAACAGGGTGTGTGCGTGTGTGGGGGTTGGGGTGATGCGCGTGTCGCGCATGTTACCTGTGCTGTTGAATTATTTTTTTGTTGTGTGTACCTTAATATGGAATTTTTGGGATTTTTTGCAGGAAAGTATTGAATAATTGTTTGTGAAATAAAATATTTTCATGCGAAAGAGTATAATAATAAATCGGTGAAGTTCGTATGGAAACCCAAAATTTATCAGGCACCGACAAATTTTACCGCCGTCCGCGATGAGCCTCGGCGAGCCTACGGTGGACGGTGATGATTTTAATCTGAGTCCTAAAATTTATAAAACAAATAAAATGATTCGTAAAATTATTTTCGGAGCGTAAATAATTAAAAAGTCGTATTGAAATGTGGATTGAAAATTATGATTTGTTGGGAATTTGAGTCGATTATGTTTCGACGGGTAGTCCTATAATTGAGGAGTTGCTGTCCAAATTTTTTTGAAAAATTATTTTTTATTTACGAAATGTGTACTATACGGTATTGAATGTTTTACCACTATTTTTAAATATCGATTATGTGAATATGTGTATATATTATACGAGTCGGGACATCGGTTTGGGTTATTTAAGTTCGAGGATATCAAGCATGTCGGTATAACTAATTAGGTTATTCAGTTACTGTAGATCCCGGTCAAAGTTTGCGAGGACTAATGTAATATTCGGGATATCGTGTGTAATTATTTTTATCAATAAATGATTATTATATGATTATTATGTGATTTTTGGTGAATTATCTGTTGATTGATATTGATATTTAGATGTTTATATGTGATAAAATGAGAGTATATTATTTTATTATGTCAAGAATAAAATATAAATAATTGTGATATTTTTCTGGTAATTTTTTGTTAGATATATTTGAGATGTCATGTCTAATATGATTTGTATTTAGTTTCAGAACTTAATATCAGGACTTATCAGGACTTACTGAAGGCAGAACTTATATCAAAACTTAAGGCCGTCAGGATTTATATCAGGACTTAAGTGCGGGTACTTCAGATAAGGAATGCGGCTGATTTACAGGAGAGGATTTGGACTAAAACAAAAGAAGATATGCATGAAGAGTTGGACAGCTAGAAGACTTGTAGAAGATAATATATGATTGATATATTTTAGGAGACATAATTATATTCCATATCAATTAGAAGATATCTTGTAACTGTGTACTATATAAACACAGCTTAGGGTTTACACTATATGTGTTATCATTCACGAGAACATTATTCATTGTAACTTAGCAGCTCTTAGTGATATTGTTCATCACTGAGAGAGTAGTTTGACCTACTTTGTAACAGAGCTTATTATATTGAATAAACTTGATTATTGTTACATACTTGTGTTCTAAATCGATTTGATTGTATAAACACTATATTCAACCCCCTTCTATAGTGTTGTGTGACCTAACAAGTGGTATCAGATCATCTCTGTTGATATACAAACAGTGAGATCCAGTTTACAATCATGTCTGATGAAACACAAACTCCAACTAAGCCCACCAAAACTCAAGATACTCAAAAAATCAAACCCACGGTCGATATGAGAGTATTAGGGTTCCCATACTGAGAGCATCTGAGTATCCTATATGGAAGGTAAAGATGACTATGTTTCTGGAAGCCACAGATCCAGAATACCTTGATAGAATTAATGATGGGCCATATAAGCCTACCAAGCTCTCTGTTGCAGTTGTTGATCAACCAGCAAAGATGATACCAAAGGAGAAAGGTGATTACACACCTGAAGACATCTCATCTATTGCCAAGGATGTAAGGGTAAGGCATCTGCTTCATAGTGCAATTGACAATGTCATGTCAAACAGGGTAATTGGATGCAAGACTGCAAAGGAAATATGGAATGCTTTGGAGACAAGATGCCAGGGAACTGAAGCCATCAAAAAGAACAGGAAGACTATACTCATACAAGAGTATGGGCACTTTGACTTAAAAGTTGATGAGTCATTAACTGATTTATATGATAGGTTTGCCAAACTCTTGAATGATCTGTCACTGGTGGACAAGGAATATGATCTTGAAGATTCAAATCTAAAATTCCTTTTAGCTCTTCCTGAAAATTGGGATTTGAAGTCTACTACCATAAGAGACAACTATGACCTTGCTGAAACTACTCTTGATGAAATTTATGGTATGCTCAAGACTCATAAACTTGAGATGGATCAAAGGAGCAAAAGGCATGGAAGAAAGTCAAAGATAGTTGTTCTTAAAGCTGAGGAGGAATCTCCTAATGTGGTTGTGGCAAAGGAAAGGCTCTCATCATACAGTCTGATTCTAAGCCATCATAATCTGATGATGAAGATTCAGAATCTAAAAATTTATCTGAAGTGGATGTTGATGCCAAGATGATGCAACTGTGTGCTCTTATGGTGAAGGGTATCACAAAGATAGCCTACAAGAAATTCAGAAAGGGCAAGAAGTTTTCAAGGAAAGGTGGAAGTTCTGAAAAGAAAGGGTTCGGAAAGTCTGAATGCAAAGGAGGAAAGTCTGACAGAGGAGATAACTCAAATGTCCAATGCTATAATTATGGTGAAAGAGGCCACATCTCTCCTGACTGCAAGAAAGGAAAAAGTGATAAAGGCCAGGCACTTACAACAAAGAAGAAAAAATGGGCAGACACTTCAGATTCTGAAGAAGAGGTGAACTATGCTTTGATGGAAAATGCTGATACCAGTTCTGAAACCGTTGAATTGAAGGTACTTCATTCAACTCTTACTTTTCATACTGATGATATTTCTGAGCTAAGATTATATCTGAAAACCATGTTCATTAGTTTTAGAGATCAGACTTTAGAAAATGAAAGATTAAAATCTGAAAGTCTTACTCTTAAAAACAGAAATGACTACTTGGAAAAAGAGTTAGTTATATTTCATCAAACTCAGAAAGAAAGAGATGAGGTTTTTTATGTTAAAGATGAACTGCTAAAATTGAAGAAATCTCTTAAATCTAAATTGGAAAGGGAAAAGGAGATAATCAAAACTTGGACTAACTCTGGAAGAACAACTAAGAAAATCTTAGAAAATGGAAATTGGAAAGAAGGACTAGGTTACCTAGATGATAAAGAAGAAAAGGAAATTGTGTCATCTAAACCCAACTTTACCAAGAAAGCTGAAAAGCCTAAAGTTAATCCTGTCAAGTTTGTGTCAAGTTCTGACAAGTCAAAATCTGAAAAGATGAAAGACTCTAAAACAGAAGTCAAAGAAAAGTCAACTTCTGACAAATTAAAACAAGATAAACCAACTGAAGTAAACATAGGTTTAATGACCAAGAAGCAGCTTAAGCATAAGCTGAAAGAGATTAAAAATGTAAACAAGGTCAAGGAAGCTAGGAAAAATAGGAATGGAATGGAAGGTGTGAATAAAAGCAATAATTATATGCCTGTTCCTAATGCTCCTAGAAAGAAATGCTATAATTGTGGAAACTCTAACCATCTTGCTTCTTTTTGCAGGAAAAATAAAGATAGAAACTCTTTACCTCCTAGTTCAGGAGTTAAGAGTCAATCTGTTAGGTTTAAACCACAAAATCTTTGTTTTCATTGTGGTAGTTTATGGCATTCTATTTATACTTGTAAGGAATATCATAGTTTGTCCAATGATTATTATCAAATAAAACCTTCTTTAAAGAAAGTTAATGTAATTCCTTCTAGTGTAAATTCTGATGCAAAGTCTGATATAAAGTCTGATAAAAAGCATGTTAGCATAAACTCTGAAACTAAATCCGCTGTAATTGCTAACAAACTTAATAAGGCCAAAGGATCCAAGTAATTCTAGGTCCTTAAAACTAACCAATAGTGGTCTTTGTGATTGCAGGGCAACAGAAAAAACATCATGGTTCTGGACAGTGGATGTTCAGGACATATGACTGGAAATAAAGCCCTGCTATCAGACTTTGTGGAAAAAGTTGGCCCAGGAGTTTCTTATAGAGATGGCAACATGGGAAAGACTCTGGGATATGGCAATATCAATCTTGGGAATGTCATAATTGAATCAGTAGCTCTTGTCTCAGGACTTAAACACAATCTGCTAAGTGTGAGTCAAATTTGTGACAGAGGTTATCATGTGGATTTCTTTGAAGAACACTGTGAAGTTGTAAGTAATTCTACAGGCAAAGTGGTTCAGAAAGGTTACAGACATGGTAACATATATAAATCCAGACTTTCAACAAATTCTGATGGTTCTGCAATCTGTCTGTTAAGCAGAGCATCAATTGAAGAAAGCTGGAATTGGCACAAAAGACTCTCTCATTTAAATTTCAATAAAATAAATGAGCTAGTAAAGAAAGATCTTGTGAGAGGACTGCCAAAATCAGTATTTGCTCCTGATGGTCTTTGTGACTCATGTCAAAAGGAAAAACAAAGAAAATCTTCATTCAAGAGCAAAATTGAATCCTCAATTCTTGAGCCTTATCACTTACTGCATGTTGATCTATTTGGTCCAGTCAATGTCATGTCCATTGCAAAGAAGAAATATGCTATGGTTATAGTGGATGAGTTCACAAGATACACTTGGGTGTATTTCTTGCACAAGAAGAATGAAACTGCATCTACTCTAACTGATCATGTTAGACAGCTGGATAAGTTATTCAAAGATTCTGTTAAAATAAAAAGAAGTGATAATGGCACTGAGTTCAAGAATTCAATCATGGAAGAGTTCTGCAAAGAGCATGGTATAAAGCAGGAATTTTCTGCACCTAGAACTCCACAGCAGAATGGAGTTGTAGAAAGAAAGAACATGACTCTTATTGAAGCTGCACGAACTATGCTTGATGAAGTAAAGCTACCAACCTATTTTTGGGTTGAAGCTGTGTAGACTACTTGTTTTATACAGAATGCTACACTCATAAACAAGCATGGAAAAACACCATATGAGATGGTGAAGAAAAAGAAGCCAAATCTGAAATACTTTCATGTATTTGGATGCAAGTGTTTTGTTCTTAAGACTCATCCTGAATAGCTGTCAAAATTTGATCTAAAAGCTGATGAAGGAATTTTTGTTGGATATTCACTCTCCACAAAAGCCTTCAGAGTCTATAATTTAAGAACAAGGGTTGTCATCGAATCTATCAATGTATCTTTTGATGATAAAAAGATTACTCGACTTGAAGATTTCAATGATCATGATCAGCTGAGATTTGAAAATGGAGATATAAATTATGATTCTGTAAATTCTTATGACCTAAATCCCGATCCTGTAAGTTCTGACGGGGTAAATTCTGATGTCATTGAAACTGTGGTAATTGCTCCAAAGGAAAATGCACCTGTTCAGGGAGAGCAAGCTGACGAACATACCACATCTCAAGACTCTCAAAAAGCATCAGAACCTGTCACTGGCTCTTCAAGTTCTGATTCATCAAGTTCTGATGAGCTAAATTCTGATAATTCTGGAAACTCTGATTCTTCAATTCCTGAAGGATCCAACTCAAATTCTGAAAATTCAGAGAGCATAACTTCAGGGGGAGCATCAGAAAATGCTGATGGAGACAACATGGATCATGGGGGAGGATCCAGTTCTAGAAATCAACGTGCATCTGCAAGGAAATAGACTAAATCACACACACCTGACTTAATAATTGGAGATCCTGAAGCAGGTGTCAGAACTAGAACAGCAACAACAAATGAATATCTCTGTCATTCCTTTCTATCTTAGACTGAATCAAAGAAAGTGGAAGAAGCTCTTCAAGATGCTGATTGGGTGCAAGCAATGTAGGAAGAGTTAAATGAATTTGAAAGAAATAAAGTTTGGACCCTAGTGCTAAGACCAAAGAACAGATCAATTGTTGGCACAAAATGGGTGTTCAGAAACAAAACTGACAGTGATGGCATAATTACAAGAAAGAAAGCAAGGCTGGTTGCTAAAGGTTACTCTCAACATGAGGGTATTGACTATGATGAAACATTTGCTCCAGTTGCTAGATTGGAAGCCATAAGAATCTTTTTGGCTTATGCTGCTCACAGGAAGTTTAAAGTCTTTCAAATGGATGTGAAAAGTGCTTTTCTCAATGGAGAATTGGAAGAAGAGGTATATGTTGAACAACCTCCAGGCTTTATAGATCTAAAATTTCCAAATCATGTCTACAGGCTTGACAAAGTACTTTATGGCCTCAAGCAAGCTCCTAGAGCATGGTATGAGACTTTAGCTCAATTTCTTCTAGAAAGTGGATTTAGAAGAGGCACAATTGATAAAACTATGTTCTTCCTCAACCATAGAAAGGACTTACTTTTGGTACAAATATATGTTGATGATATCATCTTTGGTTCTACAAATGCCAAACTCTGTGAAAGGTTTGCAAAGCTAATGCAGTCAAGATATCAAATGAGTATGATGGGAGAACTTAGCTATTTTCTGAGACTTCAAGTCAAGCAAACTGAAGAAGGTACTTTCATAAATTAATCCAAGTATACCAGAAATGTACTCAAGAAATTTGGAATGCAAGATAGTTCAACTGCATCCACTCCCATGGCCACTACCACCAAGTTAGATAAAGATACTGGAGCATCAGTAGATATTACTAACTACAGAGGTATGATTGGCTCTTTACTCTATTTAACTGCAAGTAGACCTGATATCATGTATGCCACCTGTCTTTGTGCAAGATTTTAGGATGATCCAAGAGAACCTCATCTAATAGCTGTGAAAAGAATTTTCAAGTACCTCAAGGGTACAGCTGATCTAGGATTGTGGTATCCTAGAGAATCAGATTATAAGTGAATAGGTTACTCAGATGCAGATTTTGCAGGATGCAAAATAGACAGGAAAAGCACTAGTGGAAGCTGCCAATTTCTTGGAGGCATGTTGGTTTCTTGGTTTAGCAAGAAATAGAAATCAATTTCCACATCGACTGCAGAAGCAGAATATATTGTTGCAGGAAGCTGTTGTGCACAGATTCTTTGGATGAAGAATCAGTTACTGGACTATGGGTTAGAATTTTCTAAAATACCTATTTACTGTGCTAATCAAAGTGCTATTGCTATGATAGGTAATCCAGTTCAGCACTCAATGATAAAGCACATCAGCATTAGGTACCATTTCATAAGGGAACATGTGATGGAAGGTAAAATGGAATTGCATTTTGTTCCAACAGATCAACAACTAGCAGATATCTTCACAAAACCACTATGTGAAGCTACTTTTACAAGACTGGTAAATGAACTTGGAATGGTTTCAGGTTCTTTCTCAAAATCTGTTTAGTTTTTGTTCTCATGTATCATACTTTATGATCAGTGTTTACAGATTGTCTTATCTCAATATAATCTATGCTTAAAATGTATCATATTAAATACTAATTGTTATCTGATGTGATTCTATATACTCTTATAGTGTTTTGAATGTTCTGTGACTATTCAATCCAATGACGATTACTTTGCTAGATGATAACTTAGTAGTCTTTAACAAACTATGTATCCCATGTTTGAATTAGTTGTTTATGTGGAAATCCATAACACAAGCAAACTCTGATTTTGATCTTAGTCAAATTTACTTCTTGTATCTTATTACTAAGTCACAAACTAGATTATTGTTTCTTATCTGTCAAATTCTGATGTCAGTAAATCTTAAGGATGAACTACATGTTTGATAAGCCTCACTTATCTGAAGAAAATAAAGAAAAGAAAAATTGAAATCAGGTACTCCTTTGAGATCTAGAGTAAATATGTGAAAGGGAAGAACCAAGTGCATTGCTGGTATTAAGTTATATGCATTAGAAAAGCAAATAAATTATTCTTGGTGACTTTTCACATTCTCTGATTACTGGAGAAATATTCTGATAACAGCATAAATTCTGATAGCAGTTTGACTCATTTACACTGAGAAGCTACTGTAAAAAGAATGTCAAAAGATGTATAAAATGAGCACAAACAGTTGAGGTGGACTCTTGCATAAATTTATTCTATAGTAGACTTCAAAATTAAAGACAGATTTTAAGCATTTTTCTTAGTTATGCCTTATTTCGAACACATCTGAAGTTTATTTGATTTTAATCTTTATATGATCATTTGCAAATGCACACACTCTCATTCCATATGAATGATGAAAATTATTGTGGTGATTAAGTTGTTTCTGATAAACAGTTAAGGATTATTTTCATAAATTATGAGGACAAGTTCTGATGAAAGTTCTGATGATTAAACTCTGAAGAATCCAGTCAGTATTTGTGTGAAGAATCACAGAAATAGTCATTCACTTTTTGAGTACAGAAGCCATGTTCCGATTACCGTTAAATTCTGATAATAGTCAAGTTCTGATGCATATCCTAATGTAGCACCAACACAACCTCCACCTACATAACCTACCAATACTCAACCAGCTCAATCCTCTCAACCGCAACCTACTATCAGAACTTATTTCCAACCAGCACAATCCTCTCAACCAACCTCCGGTACTCATCAAAAGGTGCCAGTTGTAAAATCTGCTACAACATTCAGACTCAAATCTTCAAGAGCAAAATCTGTTCCTCAATCTCCACTAAGGAAAAAGAGAAGGCTGATTCTGAGAGATGAATCAGATGAGGATGAACAGGTCCAGGTTCCAGCATCAGAACCTGTGACAGTAGAAGCTGAATAGGAAATTTTTCAGAGAGAGGTAACTCCTCAGAAACAGACTGAAGCTGAGGGTTCTGGAATTTTAAAAAGGAAAAGAACTGCAAGTTCTGATGTTGCTCAAGCAACTCCTCCATCATCCATAAGATCAAAGAATAAGAGAGCAGGTGTGAAAATTACACAAGCTCAATATGAAGAAGCTGAGGAAGGGGATCAAGAATCTCTGATCTCATCAGAATCAATAGTAATTGAATCTTTGCCACCTCCACCTCAAGCTGAAGACACTGTTCAAGATACAGTGATCACACCTCATGTCTCTCCAATCAAAGATACTGTTATAGTTGAAGATTCAGGATTAAGTCCTGAAATTGATATTCACAGGCTGAACATACCAACTGTCTTGTATGTGGAAGCACCAGCAAAGGAGACAACTCCACCTGTCTCTCCACTAAATGCTGAAGTTCCTACCACACCAATTCTGGATGTGGAAACAGATGAAGTTGTACCAGAATCACCTTCAGTGACACACACTTTAGTATTATCAGAAGATGATGAGATTCACTCAAGTTCTAGAGATAGTGCTCTAGTAAATGCTCTAATTCTTGGAAAGGAAGCATTGTTAAAATTTGTTAAAGAAGATGTTCCTGTTCCTTGGGAAGAAACTCACAGAGGAGTTGAGTGCACCAAGAAGTGGAATGAGCCTGACTTCATTCGAAGCTCAAAAGTTCTGTAAGATCACATTGCAAAAGCTGATGACTTATTGATAAATTTTGACTTCAAAGCTCAACTTAAAGCCACAGCTCTCAGTACTAAAAATCTTCAGGGTTAACACTCCATTACTCATGAAAAGGTTGATAAACTTCTGGAAAAAGCTGATAAGCTGGATATGGAGATCAAGATAGAGAAAGTTGAACTATTGAGAAAGTTCAAGAAGAGCAGCAGGCCCAACTGGCTGAGGTCCTACCAAATCAAGCTGCTCAACAGACTCAATTGAATGAGATCCAATCTTCAGTGGAACTTTTTCTCTCTCTACTCCTATCAGATGATGCCAAAAAGGAGGAGAAGGTAGGTAAGTCCAAATGTTCAACTAGTCAAGTACTGAAGAAGAAGGATGATAAAGGAGATGACCAGGGAAACCCTAGCAAGGGAAAAGGTCAAGGTCAAGGGCAAAGCAGCAAAGTTTCTTCACGGAAACTAATTTCTAATTCTAGTATATCTTCTACACAGAAGAATTCATGTTCTGAAGCTGTAAATGCTCAAACTCTGATAGCAAGTTCTGATAATCAAAATCTGATATCAAGTTCTGATGTTCTCATTCACTCTGGAAGTCAAGACTCTCAGAAGTTTTTACAAACTCTGAAGCTTAAGGGAAGGGACACTACAGTCTACTATAAAGATCCCAAGATTCATACACTTGATAAAGAAATTGCTAAAAGATTGTTTTCAAGCATAATCCTGGGATGGATTTAGAGACTCTAAAGGAGGAAGAAGCTAGATTTGCAGCTGAGAAGACAAATCTTAAATCTAAAGCTTCTAATGCAAAGAAATCTTCAAGGCTTAAGGTAAAAGGAATTGTGATCAAGGAAAGGTCAATTTCTGAGGCTTCAAAGCCCAAGACAAGATCACAAGTTGAAATTGATCCCAAGGCAAAAGGGAAAGGAAAGATTGATGAACCAACAAAGAAATAGGAGATGAAGATTCTTCAAATCCTGATGAAACCTGTGTGCCAAATGGTTCAGGTTTTTGATGATACAGCTGCAAAAGATGAAACTGTTGAAACTCTGAAAAGAAAGAAGATAACAGAAGAATCTAAGACAACCTCTGACATAGCTCAAGTTGTTCAGAGTGACGAACAGCAAGCTATCAAAGAATCTGCAAATCCTGAATAAGTCATCAGGACATCAACCTCTGACAGAGCTCAAGTTGATTTGGGCAAGATGACAGTTACTAATAAGAAGAAAATCCTATGGAGAAATGTCAAACCATCAGATCCTAAGAAAAGACAACTGCTATCTGATTTCATGACTGTTGAATTAAAAGCCAGAGAAGCAAGAGACAGAGCTGGATTAGGTTCTGAAGAAGCCAAGATCAAAACAGGAGTTGAAGTAATTACCAGAGATCCATTTTTATTAACTGACAAACCGCTTAAGGAAGTTACACAGAAACACCTTGACAAGGTTATATCTATTCAAGTGGTACTGGATGCTCATGCTAAGAGTAATGTCAAAGAAAAGTTGATTCTATTTCTTGAAGATGGAAGAACATACAGAATGTTAGAATCAGATGTGCTGAACAAATCTCTGAATGAACTTCAATTCTTTCATTATCTTTTGGAGATAAAGTCTGAGATTACCAGAAGATGGTCAAATTTCATCATGAAGACTATAAGGGATAAAGCCAGAATCTCTAGATCAAGGGTTGAAGAATTTGTTCCAAAGATAGTCGAAGATGATGGAAGTGAAATTCCAATAAAGAAGAATTCTGCTAAACTTAAAGTTATTCTGAAAGAGAAATGTCTGTGCTATAATGAAGACTCATCTCATCCAAGAGTAATCAGACTTGGTGATGGATTGGAAAGAAATCACATCTCAACACTTAGGACTGCAATCTACCAGAATTGGTAGTCAAGATGAAGAAATGAAGCAAGTCAAGGCTACATTAGCTCAAGTCCTGAGAAATGCAGAAGAGAAGCTGATATCAAACTTTGTCAAGAATCACTTTGGATTCAGATTGACTCAGTAAAATTGGTAAAAGCTGCAAGGACTGTAAGTTGTAGTTAGTTGTTTAAATAAACTCTTATTGCATTTGTACTTAAATGTTTTTGACATCATCAAATCTATTAACTTGTATATTTTTCATAATTTACAAGTTGGGGGAGATTGTTAGATATATTTGAGATGTCATGTCTAATTTGATTTGTGTTTAGTTTCAGAACTTAATATCAGGACTTATCAGGACTTACTGGAAAGCAGGACTTACTGAAGTCAGAACTTATATCAGAACTTAAGGCCGTCAGGATTTATATCAGGACTTAAGTACGGGTACTTCAGATAAGGAATGCGGCTGATTTACAGGAGAGGATCTGGACTAAAACAAAAGAAGATATGCATGAAGAGTTGGACAGCTAGAAGACTTGTAGAAGATAATATCTGATTGATATATTTTAGGAGAAATAATTATATTCCATATTAATTAGAAGATATCTTGTAACTGTGTACTATATAAACACAGCTTAGGGTTTACACTATATGTGTTATCATTCACGAGAACATTATTCATTGTAACCTATCAGCTCTTAGTGATATTGTTCATCACTGAGAGAGTAGTTTAACCTACTTTGTAACAGAGCTTATTATATTGAATAAACTTGATTACTGTTATATACTTGTGTTCTAAATCAATTTGATTGTATAAACATTATAGTCAACCCCCTTCTATAGTGTTGTGTGACCTAACATTTTTGGATCGTTATATGATTTATAAATGATTTATGAATTTATGAATTATTTTATATATAAGTACAAAATTATTGTATAAAACCGGGAATCGTCCAACTTCAACAATTTTTACATTTTTACAACCCAAAACTCTTCGGAAAACTCCTTCCTAACCTAATCTGATCATTGTGAACATTTTCCGTGTTTTAACGTTTTCAATCCGGATTACGGTTTGACCCGTACGCATCCCGGCGTACAATTTTTGATACGATAATTATTTCGATAGATCAACAAAACCCGTATTCTCGAAAGACGAGATAATATTACATTATTTCCGTATAAAGTGTTTTATAAGAAGTCTGGTTTGGATAATTATCCAATATTGGTATCAAATCGGATCGTTTTTATAGTTACTTTGTGGCTAAGTAACTAATTTATCGATCCAATACGATCCAACACGTACCAATATTCCATACATATAAATAGCCCTTTTCTTATTTCATTTTATTCATATAATCACAATCAACCAGATAAAACCTCTATATTACAGAGAAAACCCCCTAAAAACACTGCGTTCTTGAAAATCAAACGTGCAATATATCAAATCGAAGCTCTTGAAAATCTCTTTTATAATCAATCATCCATACCAGTGCAGAAATCAAGGTTTTGATCTTATTTATTTATTTATTTATTTTAATTCGAATTATTTATTGATTAATATAGAAATTTTTGTTCTTGATGTTGTTGATATAATTTGATGATAGTACCATGAAGATAATTTTATCCTGGTCATTTTGGTATATTATATAACTGATTTGGAGTTCAATAACATGTCCAAATTGATGTTTGATTCTCGAAATTAAAAACTAGGGTTTATAAATTTGAATGTTCTTAATTGAAATTTGGGTATTTCTATGTTTGGGGTTATTACTTGAAATTGATTGCACCAAGTTATAGATCGTTGAACAACGATTCGATTGGTATATAACTTGTTAACGGACGATTCTTGGTTGGTGTTGGCCGGAAAACCGAACCCAGACGGTGGCGGGATTTTCAAATGAATATTCCATTCGATTTGTCAGCTATTCAATGATTTTGACCCTGCAGATGGAGTCCTGGAAGCAAGAGCATCGTTTCCTGATTAGTTTGCTGAATTTCTGGGCTCATCTGAAGGTTGCCGGAAAGCTCAGTCGCCGTTAATGGCGACTGGTCGGTGGCGAGACGGCGGGACATCGCCGGAGAAGATGGTGGGGGGGAGGGGAATTACACTTTTAACCCCTGAAGTTTAAAAAAAACTGTAAATCCTGTATTTTAGTTTTCAAAATCCACAAAAATAGGATTTCTGTTTTAATTGTTTTTAAAAAGTATATTTTCATTTATTTTTAAATTCCGAAAATGTTTATTTAATTATTTTAAATTCATAAAACTATTTTTAATTATTTTAATTAATTGATTAATTTAATATTAATTGATAAATTAATTTAATTAATTATTAATTAATTTTAATTAATTTAATAATTAGATTTAATTATTCTTTTTGATTTAAAAATTATGAAAAATAGTTTTAAGCTTTAAAATATAATTTAACATTATTTTTAAAGATTGATAATTATATTTAATCATTTCAAAGTCAGATTCGGGTGTTCAAACCCTGTTATGTAATTATATATTGATTCGGAGACCTATTTTAACTCCGAAAAATATTCAAAAATTCATATTAAATACCTGGAAAATCATTTTAACTCCGAATCTTCTTCGAATAATTATTTTAATTGAATATCTTACATTCTACGTGTTATACTTGATTTGATTGATGCATAATATGACTGTACATGCATTGTTTGACTATTTTTGCTGTAACTTTCAGTCCGTACGTCGGATTTGGGTGAAACGAAGGGTAGTTAGAATCTTGTAACGAATAGAATATGATGAGAAGTAGTAATGATAAAGAAATGTGATGTTTAATAGAGGAAGAGATATATAGAAAGGGAAATCAAGTGGTTGACGAGTGAAAACCAGTAGTCAAGTACGAGTAAAATAAAGGTGAATTGATAAGGCAAGTGTTTATGCTCTTCCTCATAATTCATTGCAAGTATTTTCGAACTCTTTTCATTATGTTGTCATTATTCCAAATAGTTCTTATTCTATATTGCAAGTACTTTGAAGTAATTAACCCTAAACCCTGATTCTTATTGATCTTGAACCATAAGCCTTATTCTTCGTAAACCATTGATTGTTGAATTCTTAAATATGAACCATACATATACGATACTACTCCACAAATACATATCTACCACATACTGATTCTTGATATGGATTTGTTCAGCATACGAACCTTATTGCCTTTTATAACAGAAGACCAATCCTTGTAACCCTAGAACCCTTGGTCTTCTACTTTCTGATTCTTTCCTTGATTAAAAGCCAATTTTTATGATTACCTTGTTATACATTCATGGAATTATGAATCACCCTATGCTTCGAGATAAATGTTGTTGATGATTCAGCTTATTGATTTACATTGCTTATCGTATTGTTATTCTAGAATTGGATTGTTTTTAAATACGGACCAGATTTGTGGCCGGAACAGATTCATGGTCATAACAGGCCAATATGTGCCTTGGATCCAGTATATATAGAGCAAAGTTGGGAGCCTTGCTCGGGGTTAGTGCGTGACTGATCAGCAGCCTAACCTTGGTTTCTAAATATGAAAGTGAATATCCAATTCTAATCATTGTTTATCAGGAAACTTGATTTCTTATGTCATTTCAGTTGATCATTGTTAATCTCAGTGACTGTCATTATGACTTGCTGAGCTAGTTATCTCACTCTTACAAAATTGTTTATATTCTTTTCCAGTAAAAAAGGAAACTGGTGGTAGCGAGGATTCCCAAACAAGCATGCGAGCTAGGTATCCAGGTTGAAATGGAATAAGCTAGCAGATGATGTTTGTACTAGTTGTGTTGATAGTTTCTAATAAAGTTTATTTCCGTTGTAGATAAATAAACTGGGATTTGGAACATTTTTAATATAAATAAGGTTGTGGCTTGTGGGCATACTTTAAACTGTTTCGCTCCGTGGAATATGGTAAGTAGGGTCATTGTATATATATTATATTCATAAACATGTTAAATATGGTGTGTGTGTGTGTGTGTGTGTTGTGGACTCCAAACTTCTGACCCGGGTTTGAAGGGCGCAACAACTAAAGTCAGTCAACCGTAACTATCCTAGGAATCCCGAGAAATCATCGCAAGGCAAGTACCCCTGACCATACTTTTATGGTTCAGTATATATGAATAGATTTTTGTTTTATTATGGAACAGGAATAGAAACGTTTTAAGTTATGTATCCCCATATTGTTATAACTAAATGTTTTAAATCTGCTTTGGGGAAAAGTAACTTCGAAAAGGTACCTATCTCTGAATGAAAATGATTTTTGAAACAATTTTATATGTGCTGTTAAATGAACGGTTTTAAAATAAGATAGGTACAAGGGATTTAAAAAATTGGATAAAACGATCAGATATTGGATAGATAGGGGCCAGAGTGGCCTATTGAGGTTGTGTAAGCGGCTAATTCGGTTGCGCGCACTACTTAACCGATTAGTCCAGCAGGTCAGAGACCTAGCTATCCTCTGAGTTCTGGAACAGGTTTATGGGATGACAGTTGGAGCCGTTTGGTGTTGATACCCTGATCAGCTGTCTTCACATATCCATTTTGTGTAACGACTGAGAAATTACGCGTGTATTATATCTTAATAAAGGTGAATTATATGTTTTAATATGTTATTAAGAGTGTTAAATTGTAAAACCCTAAGTGTTATATGCTACGTGTACTCTGTTTTGGTCATAATGTATTTTAGATAATTATCGGGTGTTTTATTCTAGGTTAAATGCTTTTATATCAAAATTTGTACGGGCCAACCAGTGTTTTAATGGCTGATATTTCATACAAAATCATTGGCCTTATTTTTCCTGGTATGACCTATACTATAACGATATTCTGAACATCCAGTCGTTTTACAAATTTTCTCGTTTCGCGAAAAACGACTTTTCCGGGCCCTTTCGGGTGTCAAAAGCCCCACAAAAATCACATTTTTATTTTTATAGATCATGAAAATATCAAATATCATTTTTCTTTGCATTTTTGTATTATTCATAATTTTCGGAAATTTTTGGCATATATTTTGTAATTATTGGATATTTAAGAATTCAAAATTAATGCCCAAAAATTATAAATTTAAGGGCCAATTAATTTTATTAGATGTATAATTTGGGCCTTAATTTTTATTAGGGGTATTTTTATCACAATTATAAATAACTAATTTTCTATTGATTAATTAATTAAAATCATAAAAAAATTCAGAAAAATCAAGAAATTCCCCAATTTCTCTGCAATTAGGTTTGGAGTTCTTGGAATCAATCATCAATTTCATCGTGATTCTGTTAACTAAATCAGTCACGTAAGTAATCAAACTAAATCCCTTTGAATCTTCTTTCTATTCCTGTTATCAATTTCATAGTTAGATTGTCCGATTTTAAAATCGTAATTTTCGGGTTTAATTTTGATTTGGGTGTTTTTTATTGAAGTTTCTGAGATGATTTTGAGTGTCATGGGGTTGTAGATTGTCGAGTTTGCAGTCAGTTCGTACTAGTTTTATTGATTTTTGTTCCCGTTTTGAGCTCGCCGGAAAATCGCCGTTAGAGGCGGCAGTTTCGCGATTTTCCGGCTCCGGAGACGACGAGCGAAGGAGGGAGAGTCGTTGTTGTGATGTGGGAATTAAAAACGGAGGAAGACCGGCCTGAAAACATGTGGTTTTGCTGTCAGATTATCACTGGAACCTGGGTTCGTCGCCGGGTTTTAGAACCGGCCGACGACCTGGTTTGTTCTTGAAGATCCGGAGTCGACCCGGTTTCAACCCGGTGGTCCACCCGATTTTGATCCTAATTACCTTGAATTGAATTCCAAAAAAACTATTTTTGTATCTTCTAATTTGTTTTTATTTTATAAAAATCAGAATATCAGTTTTATTATTTAGTAAATCAAATAATTAATTTAATTAATTATCTGATTTATTTTGTAATAATTATAAATTATTTTCTCATTTTAGAAATTCGAAAATTTATTTATATATTTATTTATTTATTTATTTAGTTAACTAATTAATTATTACTTATTTGTTGATTATTTATTTAAACTAGTTATTTTTTTAATGATTAATCAGGTTACTTAAATAATCTGTAATAAATTCAAGTTGTTTCCTTTTTAATTAAGTTTTTTTAAAATGCGATTATTTATTATTTATTTATTTAAATATTCCTTAATTACTTATTATTTATTTAAATTGATTAATTATTTTGTATTTAATCAATTTAATTGAATAATTTATAATAAATTCTATATAATTCCAAAAATTAGGACAAATCATTTTTAAATTTGATTTTTCCTAAATAATTATTTAAGAATATATTTGAGGTTAAATTTTTCTTGAATAATTAATTATAATGAACAATAATTGATTTGTTTTGTTTATTACGTAATAATTGAACCGTTTATCCGATTTAATCGAAACGAAAGCCCTTAAACTCAGAAAAATGACCTGATTCCATTAAAAATAGTTTTAAATCTTAATTCCTTTCGGGAATGAGTCGACTTTTGATAGTTATTCATTTCAAGCTTTATTTATTATGATTATGAGTCTGATAAATCTCAGAAAATTAGAAAATGAATCAGTTGTGGTTTATTAATTTGAATATAAGTATAATGTCGAACCTAAAAATATATGTAAGTTTATATCAACTATGTGGCGTATGTGCTACGTGATTTATGTGATTACTTGAGTCTTATTTGCTAGATAATTTATAAACGAGTCAGATAAAGTCGTGCGGGTAGACGATAAGGGCTACGTGGTCTCAGTTTGAGAGACGATTACGATGTAAATCAACTAAACGAGTATCTTTCTTTGATAGATACAACTCCAACAAGGCGGAACCAACCTGTGCTCGAGAAGTGTGATATACCTGAAGTAAAACAAGTATCAGGCAAGTTTTTCCTCTATTCTAAGTTCAGAATAGTGAATTTCTTTCAGGTTCTTATGACAACTACACACTGATAACTCATGTTCACAAACACTGATACATAATTATTGATCCTTTATTCATATTTCATTTCGATTCTTGTTTTCTCCTAATTTATCGAATCTTTTATTCATATTTCCATAGTTTATACACATACCCTTATATATACTCGAATATGTTCCGATGTTGGGATACATCAAAGCATACCGATTGTTTCGGATGCCAAACAATAGACTGGATGGTTACTATATGGGCCGGGTACAAACCGGACCCTTAATTATTAGGCCAAAGAGCCTGGGTACCCTATTTGCTCGTGAGTCTATACAGTTGTGTATAGATCTGCACTATATCCTGACTGATCAGCGGGTTATAGTGCATATGTTAGTTTTATGTCCAGTCTAATTCATTGGTAATCGCCAATAGTGGCCTTCCTTAATTCCTGCAGAGATGTGTATTTACTCAAACGATCAGATTACTGTTTCATTTATAGTTCTCTTTATATATATATATGTTGTAGGCTTGTTGACCAATTATGGCTCACCCCTATTGTTGTTACTCACTTTATTTTTTAGTTAAGGCTGAGAATGAAACCCATCCGTACCCGAGTGGTCAAGAAATGGGTCAAAAGGCGGGACCCTCTAGCACCAAGGGTGTTAAATCCAATTCCAGAAGAGAGTTTTGAAATGCCTGAGCAGGTGTAGTAGGAGTAGATGTAGATATTGTTTGAATAAAAGAAACTTAGTTTAAAACTTGTGTAGTTAACTGGTTTTTAATAAAGAGAAATGGTTTGGGTTTGTAATAAAAGTAGTGAGTTATTTTTGTTTTCATACTTTAACCTTAAAAGATCCTGAGTAGTAGTAGAAAGGGGTTTGCTTTATATCTATGTAATTGTTGTACAGGTTTAGTATTGTTATTAGTGGCAAGTAACCCCCAGATCTAGACCCCGGATTATGAGGGTGTTACAGTTGGCATCAGATCATAGGTTTTGGTCCCTGAAACAATAGTAGGGTTTTGTTAATTTTAAGATAGGAATAATAGTATTAGGGTTTTGTTAATTTTAAGGTGAGGCATTTATATGTTCTAGGAATGGAAGTGACCTTTTCTTGTGTTATGGTTATGTTGTCAGATGGCTTCAGCATCTTCTGAGAAGACCGTGTCCGGACCAGTGATACCACTAGTGTCTATACCTCCAGCAGCATCCGTGGATCCACAAGTGTTGAGCAAGATTGAAGTTGTACGTATAACTCAACAATACTGGTTTGGATAACTCAACAAAGAACAAAGACTTTAAAATAATCTATGTTCCACTAGGATTAGTACAGATTTT
Organism: Apium graveolens; assembly: GCF_009905375.1. Taxonomy (NCBI): domain Eukaryota; kingdom Viridiplantae; phylum Streptophyta; class Magnoliopsida; order Apiales; family Apiaceae; genus Apium; species Apium graveolens. The sequence goes on along the minus strand of NC_133657.1, from coordinate 31,955,975 downwards.
TTAATTGGGTATATGCATAAAAGGTTTTGTTAGCTGCAGTGAAGAAGACGTCAACAACGATCTGTATGAAGTTCATTAAGATGTTCAGGCATCGGAGGAATAAGGTTGAAATCATTCGAAGCAGTTATCAGAATCAGTGTGAAGGCCTCAAGGGTTCCTAGTGTAGTTGGTTATATTTGGTAGAAGACTTAACAGTGGTTTATACGGGTATAATACGAAGGTCTGAGAGTGGAATCTGTGAACCAGACCCTTGCACGAGACGTCAGTGATCCGTGAAAGAAAACGGAGTATTATTTTTAGAAACATTGTTAAGTGGCTTTTGTACTCGAGGAGTCTGGATATATATTAAGGTACAAAATCTCGGAGATTAGAAGGCCTGATGATTCAAAAGAGTACAACTCGAGGATTTATAAGATTTATTTTTAATCAATGACTGATTTTTTATTAAATGAATAAATAAAAATTATCTCATTATTTATTTAATTTTAGATCATAATTTGATTTTAAAATAAATAAATTAAAATTTTATTTTTATTAAATGAATAAATGAATTTTAAAATATTTATTTATTTAACTTAATATCAATATTTAATTTTGGAAAAATATAATTAATGTTTGAATTTTATTTAAATAAATAAATAAATTTAAAGTTTATTTATTTATTTATTTTAAATGTCAAATATCTATTTTATTTAATTACCAGCCTCCTGTGAGCAAAGAAATAATCAGACAGGAGTGTAAAAAATAAACAGACCTGTTGTTTTATTTTTCCCCGAGCAAACAAATTCTTCCTCCTGCACATGCATGCTAAGTCAGAGAGTCAAGGAAGTATATGTCCTGTTTTCTGTACAATTCAATGTAGCAACATGAAAGAAAAGAAGAGGCAACTTGGTTGGTGTTGCACGTGGGACCCTTACCTGTGTACTCAAAGAAAACATGGCTCCGTCACTTTTTTGGTATAGTTGAATGAAAAAGTCATTTACTTGGTATACCTGTTAAGAAATTTCCATTTATGGTACAGAACGCCTCTTCTTTTGGGAAACACCAACTAACCCCCAGAACAAGTGGCGTTCTGGGGTAATTTTAATTTTTTTTTTCTTTTTTTTTCTCTTTTTCCCGTGATGAAGTTGTGTTAGTGTGTTTTTGAACGAAATAAAAATAGTTGAAGGGCTGTTTTTGGACTTCCATATTAAATAAATGGGAAATGTTTTCACTAATTTTTTTTTGTTGGCTTGTAATGTAAACCTAATTTATGTGTGTATTTTCAATTTAAATAAAAATTCGTCTAAATATGAATTTTGTAACTCTAAAAAGGGTGTCGTGCAATATGAGATCAAAATATTTAGGTGAGGAAATGTTTTGGCATGGGCGTATGTAAATAACCATAGAATTTGTGGGTTCCAAATATTTTGGTTGTGTTGTAATGCAAAGCTATATTTTTTGCAAATATTTATTTTTATTAAAAACTAATATCACTAACACTTTTGTAGCCTCGAAAATGGTGTATTGAGCGGTGACTGCGTAATTGTAAGTGAGGGCATGTTTGTGCGTAATTGACAGAAAATTTGTATATGTTACATTTTAGATTTTAATTTGAAACTGGAGAAAGGGCGTCATGTGGGAACATGAATTTAAAAGTACGTTGTAACGGAAAGTGGGATAATGAAAATGATAAAGTAGGAAGTACATTGCAACTGAAAAAGGGATAATGAAAGAACTCTCAAATTCTTTAGTCATCTGCAAGATTAACTACATAATTATCAAAATCTTCATCTTCAATCTCGTTAGCTTTCTCATCATTTTCTTTGTCATCCCTTTGAATGTGATAGGAGGTATGATTATGACCTCCCTCCCCATTTTTGTGGGTCGATGCGTGCCTACTCGACCGAGTTTGACGCGGTGGCCACGGGTCGGGGCCGGGACGAGTATAACAGATGTTTGTAACTATACCAGCATCATCGTGGCCTTGAGAAAAATCCTCAAGTTTGACAATATACTTAGCATATTTATTATCCCACTGCTGTTCCTCTTCATGTATCTTTTCACTCCCACACCTTGCGAGTACATCCTCGGCCTCCCTTTTCCTCATCTCAAGCTCGTCCTCCATGATGTGGTAGTATCGAGACATTTCTTTTAATTCATAATCATGTTCTTCCTTTGAAATGTTACCAGCGTTGAAATTGTTAATAATGTTATCTTCGTACCGGATCGATGATTTCATAAAGTCGAAGTGCATTTCCCCGTACCCAAGAAACTGTTCATTGTCACGGATGGCGAATCATTGTGCAGCGCGTATAGCTCGTATTCTTCGGACAAAATGCTTGAACTCACTGATTTTTGCTCTGTGAGAATCAGTAGTGCCTGAGATTCGGTCCATTTATACCAATTAACTTCCCCGTTGTTACGCATTTCCGACCTTGCTCGTCCCTTTCCCTTGTTCATGACCTCAGTGTATGAATCTAAAAATGTGGAGAATGTTAAATTAGAGAGGGGTGAAATGGAGATGATGACTTATAGATTCGCAGATATTTATAGTAAAAAAAAGAACTGGTAAAACTTTAAACTTTGAACTGCGGCAATAATTTCGAAGGTGAATTTAATAGTTTGAGTTGTCAAATCATTTAAAACATTTGCACGTGACTAAAGTTCTGAATTATTAAATGTGCAATACCTTCGAAAAGCACACAGTACTTGTTTCAACTTTTATTAATTCCGAGGAGATTCGAAAATGGGGTGTTTAATGCAGTGATGGACAAGAAGATATTTGAGGGAAGAACCTATTACAATGAGGCAAAGAAATTACATTATTTGCTAAAAATCAGCAAGGTTAACGACATATTCATCAGACTCTTCACCAGACTCTTCATCCTCAACCTCCATCTGTAGGTGTTGCTAATGAGCCACAACGTACCTTGCTATTAAGTTATCGTCTTGTTCGATAAGGTTGATTTCCATTATGTCATATTTTTTGTAAACCTCATCCACCTGACGGATACATTCCTCCTCTGTTTGGGACATATCGTTATAGGCCCTTTCAATCTTCATTTTATCAGCTTTTATTTCGTCCAATATTTTCTGATTAACCTTACCATACAATTTCTTCATGGTTTTGGATGCTTTCTTTTTCCTTCCACGTTCAACGGATTCAGCTAAACTTAGTTGACGCATACCTCTCTTAACATTTGTAGGCGTTGCCAGCCCTTTGCCCTTATCCATTTTATGTGTAATAAGATGCCGACAGTTTGAACATATAGTTTAAAGTTATGAAGTATGATGTATTTATAGGGCAAAATGAGCCTTGTAGTGGTACAACGTAAAGGTTATTTTGCATGCTTACAGTAAACTCCCCAACAAATATAATTTTAAAATGTTATCCAACAACCACTGTAATCTTATCAGCAACAGCAACCAACAATTAATTTGCAAATATGTGATTTGAGTTGTCATTGCTATTTTCCATGTGATTTGAGTTGTCATTGCTGTTTTTCATGCCGTACTAGGTTTTACTTCTAAGAATAAGAAGAATAGAAGTAGAAACGGCAGGATAGGAACTAATGGCCCTAGAAAGTTATGTAAAAACTGTGGCTCTGCTGGTCACCTTACTCATGCTTGTAGAAAGGTTAAAGTAGACAATGTTAAAAATGCTTATGTGCATAACATGCCTAACATGCCTAAATTTTCTAAGTGTGATAAATCTGTTTGCATGCCATGTGTAGTATCTTTCATACACACTTATCTTGATTCCACACACTCACATTATATATCTCATGATCGGGATAAGCATGTTAGTAAGAACACTGGTAGATCAAAGACTGTAAGCCCTCCTAAAGCTAGGAAAGTGGCACCTGTCACCAAGCCCAAGAGCAAGTCTGTTGGTGCTTCTAAAAGTGACAAGGAAACATTCAATTATAAAGCAAAAACTGTTAAGCCCATCAATTCTGTTAAGAGAAATGTTATATATTCAAATACTTCTAAGTCTTCCGGACCCAACTGAGTTTGGGTACCAAAGAAAACTTAATCACTTTTGTTTTCAGGCCATTAGCAGAAGAAGGTCATGTGGATTCTGGACCGTGGATGTGCAAGGCATATAACTGGAGATAGAGCCCTACTATCAAAGGTGGTTGAGAAAGCTGGCCTGGTGGTTACTTTTGGAGATGACATCAAAGGTTATACTACGGGATATGGCTGTTTGGAAATTAGTAATGTCATCATTGAAGAAATCTCTCTGGTTGAAGGTCTTATGCATAATCTCCTCAGTATCAGTTAGTTCTATGACAAAGGATGAGAATTTTTGTTCAAGAAGGAGAAGTGTTTGATCTATAATCAGAAGAATGAGAAGCTAACTCTCAATGGAGTTAGAAAGGGTGATTTATTCGTAGCTGACTGGAATTCTGCAGATGGTCAAGTAATGTGCTTCTACAGTAAAGCTTCTCCAGATGAAAAATGGTTATGGCATAAAAAGCTCTCCCACTTGAACTTCAAGACCATGAATTCTTCGGTTAAAAGTGAATTGGTGAGAGGATTGCCCGAGATGGAATTCAGTCCTGATGGACTTTGTGAATCATGTGAAAAGGGAAAGTCAAAGAGGACATCACACATGAAAGAAGACAATGACTGACATCACTGAACCACTACAACTCCTTCATATGGATTTGTTTGGTCCTATCAACGTCATGTCTATGTCAAGAGAGAAATATGGCTTAGTGATTGTTGATGACTATTCCAGATACACATGGGTGTTATTCTTATATTCAAAGTATAAAGCACCTGATAATATTATTGATCATATCAACAAGATTGAGTTAAAAGCTGGAGTGCATGTGCGAACAATCAAATCAGATAATAGAACAGAATTCAGAAATGTAGAACTAAATGATTTTTGTGTCGAGAAGGGCATCTCAAGACAGTATTCAGCACCAAGGACACTACAACAAAATGGAGTGGTTGAGAGGAAGAATCGAACATTGGTTGAAGATGCAAGGACTATGCTTAATAAACCCAGTCTTCCTACCTACTTTTGGGCTGAAGCAGTTAACACTGCATGCTATACTCAAAACAGAAGCCTGATCAACAAGATATATGAGAAGACCCCTTATGAGCTAATGGACAACAAGAAACCAACAGTGAAATACTTTCACGTGTTTGGAGGAAAGTGCTTTGTGCTTAAGGACGATGAGCATCTTGGAAAGTTTGATGCTAAAGATGAAGAAGGTATCTTTCTGGGCTATTCTTTGGAGTCAAAGGCTTACAGGGTATATGTGATTAGTGATCAAAAGGTTGCGGAAAGCCTTAATGTAACATTTGATGACGCCAAGCTCCCAAGTATTCAGAAGGAAGATGATAGTGATAGTCTTGATGTTGAAGATCTTTCTGATGGAGAAGAAGAACCTGAAGTTGTTCCGGACAACAATGACAATGCCAATGGTCCTGATGATCATAATTCTGATGCAGATTCTGAAGGTAATGGTCAAGAGACAAGTCACACTATCTCAGGGACTAGTCCTCAAGCTTCAAATTCTAGAGATCAAGCTGACAACAACTCAGGGGGAGCAGAACAAGGAGAAGAACAAGGATCCGATAGTCAGACATAACACAATTATGGAAATGTTGAGTGATCAAGGAAGAGTCTACCAAGACATAGAGTATGGAGTAAAAACCACCCTTAGAACTTGATACTTAGTAATCCTGACAGTGGTGTTAATACTAGAAGAGCTACAGCAAATGATTGTTTTTATTCTGGGTTTCCATCTCAAATGGAGCCAAAGAAAGTAGATGAAGCTCTTGGGGATCCTGATTGGGTGATTGCTATACAAGAAGAACTCAATCAGTTTGGACGACAGAAAGTGTGGAAGCTTGTACCCAGACCTAAAGACAAATCAGTGATTGGCACAAAATGGGTTTTCGGAAACAAGCTTGATGAAGATGTAATTGTAACAAGGAACAAGGCGAGACTTGTTGCTAAGGGATATTCTCAAGAAGAAGGGCTTGACTATGATGAAACATTTGCACTAGTTGCTAGACTTGAAGCCATCAGGATGTTTTTAGCATTTGCAGCACATTTAAACTTCAAGGTATATAAGATGGATGTGAAAAGTGCTTTCCTGAATGGTGAGCTTGAAGAAGATGTCTATGTGGAGCAACCTCCTAGTTTCATAGATCCCGAGTTTGAAGATTTTGTCTATTTTCTCTTCAAGGCTCTTTATGGTCTAACACAAGCGCCGATAACATGGTATGACACTTTATCAGATTTTCTTCTTGAAAATGGTTTCACTAGAGGTGTCATAGATAAGACTCTATTTCATAAGAATCATAAAGATGATCCATATTTGTGCAAGTCTATGTTGACGACATTATATGTGGGTCTACGAATGATGCACTTTGTGCAAGGTTTGCTAAGTTTATGCAGAGTAGGTTTGAGATGGGTATGATGGGTGAGTTGAGCTACTTCCTTGGACTACAAGTGAGTCAAAAATCAGATGGTATCTTCATTTGTCAAATGAAGTACATCAGAGATCTTCTAAAGAAATATCAGTTGGAAGATTCAACACCTGCAAAGACTCTGATAGCAACTGCCACAAAACTTGATCGAGACACGTCTGGTAAGATGGTGGACATCACTTATTATCGAGGTATGATCGGATCATTACTCTACCTAACTACGAGTCGTCCAGATATTATGTTTGCTACATGCTTGTGTGCACGGTTCCAAGCTGATCCGAAGAAATCTCATATGATAGCCATCAAAAGAATTTTCAGATATCTGAAGGGTACACCTAATTTAGGTATCTGGTATCCTAAAGATACTGGATTTGATCTTATCGGCTACCCAGATTCTGATTATGCTGGTTGTAAGATTGATCGAAAGAGTACTTCAGGAAACTGTCAGTTTCTTGGGAGAAGATTGGTTCCTTGGTTTAGTAAGAAGTAGCATTCAGTTTCTACATCTACTGCTGAAGCTGAATACATTGCTGCTGGTAGCTGTTGTTCTCAACTTCTTTGGATGAGAAACTAACTCTGAGACTATGTACTTGATTTGGAGAATAATCCTATCTACTGTGATAACAGAAGTGTCATGGAAATCTTAAACAACCCTGTTCATCATTCAAGGACCAAACATATTGATATAAGGTATCACTTTATTCGAGAGCATATAGCGAATGGTATTGTGGAACTTCATTATGTTCCCACAACGGACCAAATTGCAGACATTTTCACGAAGCCACTTGATGAAGTTACCTTCAATAAGTTGGTTACGGAACTTGGCATTTTGAATTTGTCCAATTAATTGGAAATCAACAAATGTAATTTGGTGCGGGTAAACTTTACAACCCCTATGATGATGCTTTGAGGGGAAAGTAGGTTTACATATCTATATTCATTATATATATATCCATGTTTGTAAACTTATTTTGAAGCTAACTGATTACCATGCTTCATATGTTATATGCAAGTGGTAAGTAAGTTAGAGTTCTTGATGCAATATATGAGTTGTTTGAATGTTTACATGCTACATGTTTTTTCTAATGCAAACACTCTTGATATTGATATTTATTTTAGCACACACACACATCTCAATATTGTTTGCACTCTGATCTAAGACCCTGTAATCTCATTTTTGATCTTCTCATAACTCTAATTTATAGGCTTAGATCCTGCTTAAGATTCTGTGCAACTAGATTGACTTCTCTGATTATATTCTGTGTGATTATATCATATTTTCTGAGTAATTCTCTATGATTGTTGAGTCTTAGACCCTGGGTAACTCTGATAACAGATTCCTTGGTCACTCTGATTCTCTATTTATACTAGAATAACTATGTCTGTTTTGTGATAGAATAAATATGCAGCATAACTAGTGATAGTTGTGATATAATTATGTTAGGAGTAGTTTTAATTGGTTTAGTCTTGTCTTGACTAATCAATTGGTGCATATTTGTTGGATATGTTCTTTGAATAATTAATAGTTTTTATGACTTATGTGTTGACCCTATGTGTAACTCTTATGATCTTGCTATGCTTATACTCTGTTCTGGATATTAAAATCTTGATATATTTATTATATTCTGATTACCTTATGCAGATCATATAAGTTTGGAATAATGTTCACTCTCTTTCCTCTATAGTATTGAACTGTATTGGACTAACTTGAACTATTTTGAGCTAATGAGATTTGACTGAATAGCATTGTCAAAAGAATCAGAAAGCATGATCATCTGAGACATCCTTCATGAATCTATATTGTGGTAAGTAAAGGTAAAAATCTCTGATTCTGAAATCACTCTGTTCTTGATCATCAAATTCTCTGATATTGTACTTCGGATGTTTATGATCATCAACACCCTCAGTGGTTTTAGGAACTCACTAAGAGCATATCACACCTCATAGGTTCTAGCCCAAGTCATTAGAACCAAACACCTCTCAAACAGTATTCCATTACCTTACTCTGATACATCCCCAAGATTTTGCTCTGATTCACTTAATTTTATTGAAATATCAACTCAGTGATCAGACAAAATTACCATTTGGTTTTGGAGTTATATTAAGAATGAGGGAGATAGTGCCAAGAAGCACCTCATAAGGAAGGAAAGGTCAACCCTACAGCTCTGTCTCTTACAAAAAAGTGGAGTATGTATAACCTGACACATCTGTAAGCCCATTTGTATTCTCTGAAAAGGATATACAGCTGAAAAAGGCATATAAACAGTTACTGGGTGCATTCTCCCAACAGAATGTTATCTATTTAAAATTCTCTTGTCAGCCAAGGCATCTGTATAAGAGTCACTACCCCTTGATCAAAATGTTTCCAATGCACATGTAATATTCCCACACACAAGGAGGGTATTGACGCATCAATCATTGTCAAATTATATCAAGGTCAATGGCAATAGGTCGAATCCTGGATCATGTTCTACTCTTTATCTCTAATCTTGAATGAGAATATATGATCATGGTTGGTTACTTTGATAAGTCCTCACAGACTTCAGAAGAAATATTTGATCCCTAATGGCATATCGTTGATCATGGGTTATCTTCCCAGAATTCAAATCTGAAAATGAGTTTGACTTAGTCAAAATAGCAACTTGTAAATGAGGACTCAGATATCAACTGACGAGTTTATAAGGTATCCTTCTTCATGGAAGTTGAGGGATATCAAGAATTCTTCCACATAAAAGAAACCTAATTTCCCCTCTCAAAATGAACATTTTCTAGAATCTCTTGACTGAGAGTTTCCATCCTTGAAATGGAAGGCAACTTTGCTATGAAAAGTATTTTCTCGCAGGTACACTTGGATGTTTGGAGCTTTGAGTGAATGACACACTGTGAGACTGAGTGACAAACACTTGAGTGTAGAGTGGAGTGAAACACAAATGTGAGATTACTAAACAGATTCACACACTTGCACTGTGAGAAATGGTTACCAAATAATCTCTTTACTTGGTTGGTTGATCCTAAGGTTTTACTCTGAATACATTTTGAAGGATTACTCAACTAAGGGGGAGAGATTATAAAGAGATTATGGACTGATAGTCTTTCTATAACTAAGAAGAGGAGTCTCTAACTTTATTGTACTAAGGAAGGGATTAATCATCTTAGGGGGAGAGATTATTGAGCTTTGGTTCTGGATTCCAAAATATTTTCTATATGCTTTATGGGAAGATCTGAAGGTTATTGAAGACAATGTTTGGAAGACGTATATATCTGCAACTTTACATAAGGGAGAGAAGAATATGTTCTCTGCTGAAACTGAATGCTTATAGAAATGTGGTAGATATAAGATAGTATTAGTTCCAAGTCCAGGCTTTAAAATTGAAAGCTAATTGAAGATTTTTGGATAAGGTTAGTTAAGTTATCCTCCAAACTGTTGCTTCTCCATTATTATTTGACCGTCAGATATAACAGTAAAATAGGGGGAGATTGTTGATCAAGATTAAAGTTGTACGTATAACTCAACAATAAAGATTTGGATAACTTAACAAAGAACAAGAACTTTGAAATAATCTATGTTCCATTAGGATCAGTACAGATAGTTTAATTGGGTATATGCGCGAAAGGTTTTGTTAGCTGTAGTGACGAAGACGTCAACAACGACCCGTATGAAGTTCATTAACATGTTCAGGCATCGGAGGAATAAGGTTGGAGTCATTCGAAGCAGTTATCAGTCTTAGGGGCCGCCACCAACCTTTACTTTAGTTGTTAAAAGCTTTTCTCGTATTTCTCTGTCCATTCAAACTTCTCAGTCTTACGAGTAAGCCGTGTTAAAGGGGCTACTATCTTTACAAACTTGAACGAACCTCCGATAGTGACCGGCCAATCCTACCTCTGGTAGTTTCCCTAACCATGGTCATCAATTCCTCAGTGGTCCTTTATTCATTCTTATCAGGATCCTCCACAGGATCCTCCTCAGCCACAATCCCTTCTAGGACAACATCCTCAACCGCTACATCCTCAATATGAACATCATCCGGTCCTGTGTTAGGACGCTCTATCGGATCCACAATCCGATCTCCAATTAGTAATAAAACATCATCGCGTTGTTGCTCCTCAACCTCAGGGTTCGGAGTCCCTCTACCATATATGATAACGAACTACGCTTCTATCACGATATTTATAAGGGTTCCCATAAGGGTTTTAACTGTCAGTACTACGTTAGGTAGCCCGACTATGAACTTGGCAAGAGTTCTTATTATATTAGTGAACTTATTATCTTAATGCCACATCATCTCTGAAGTTTATAACGCTTAGCTCTGATACCATTTCTGTAACACCCCCAAATCCGGGGTCGGGGATTCGGGTTGTCACGAGTTCTATTTCCCTTATCAATACTTAATCTTAACAGCCAACCAACTACTGCGTACTGTGACCCCACAATATACACACACACACCACAAGTTATAGTCTCAGAGATGAATACCAAAAATAACACAAGTCATTTTATTCCACAATTATAAACCATTTCACCTTAAAAAGGGTTTTTGAATAATTTACATATTCCTTGCCATTATTACAATTCATAAATATACATAAGTCTGGTACATCAAAAGTTGAAAGCCTAGCCTATTGGTAGATCCTACCTCAGCTACAACGGCATCAACGCCTACAGGAAACTGCGGAACGTTTCCTATCCGCTCACGAATTAGGAGCTTGATCCTGTTCATCTTGTCTATCTATTGTTGTGTGATGAAAGAAGAAGCAAGGGTGAGCAACAAGCCCACCGAAATAATATGTATAATAATTAACAATATATGAGCATTCTCATAGTACTCATGAAAGTCTTGGTCAAGAAGAAATGAAGAAAGTTTGATATCTTAACGCGACCAAGTCGCAAAATATTCAGTATATAAGTATATATACTTTTCAAAATCATTGAAATCCTCTACCATGCATAATATTCACAGAGTTCCAGTTTATAACTGTATAAAAATATCGTTGCAAGGTGATCTCATATATCTAACCTTGTCTCAACGTTTTTCTGAAAATCTTTGGCATGCATAAGATAATCATTTACTAAATATAAGTTCAAAAGATGAAGTTACAAGATACTCCAATATACTTATATCTTTTCTGAATATTACTTGAACTACCATCGTTCAAGTTATAATTAGTTTCAAAAGTTCATCACACTGATGAGACTACAAGATAAGACTTGAATAGATTCAATCTTTAAAATATCATTTGAAAGAAATGAAGTTACGAGATACTTCATTAAGTCCCGATATATATATACACCTATATATATATACATTTCATACACTCCTTGAAAACCTCTGTTATGAAAATTATAAACAGAGTAGTAATATCCAATGAATTTGGAAAGGAGAGAACCTTGGCATAAACCTGATATCTTGCTGATCAGGCAAAGATACCAATAAGTAACCTTTTCTACTAGTAGATGGACGAATTCCCCACTGGTCATCACCCTGGCCACATTAGGACCTATGCTGGACTGCCACTCAGCCACTTACGCATTGATGGACTCCCACTGAGCCACTTACACTTTCATGGACGCCCACTGAGCCCATGTTGCTTATGCCGACTCAAATAGATGAACTTACTTCCCGAACGATGGGCATGTAATCAAGATGTTTTCTCAAAACAGCAACCTCGTTGTAAATGTAAAATACACCACTGAGCCGGATCCCTCAGGTTTTGAGCGAGTATTTAAATCCCCTTCGAAAGGAAGATCTTAAATATAAAAAAATGAGTTTTGGGATCCGCTCTAACTTTTAAAAATCATTTTGAAGACTCGAAAACATTTTTAAGAATGTTTCGAGTAATGCTTATTTAATGAAATAAATCAGTCCCGATATGTTGGAGAATATCTGAATATTTTTATTTAAATAATATTCTCATAAGGATAATCTTTATAAAAATAATTTGAAGTAGAAGGTTTAAAACTCATACTTGAAATGAATAATAAATAACCAAAGATATACTTATAAGAAAGTACGATCTTTATTTGAATAATCGAAAATAAGTTTGATTATCGAAACATTATTCTTTAATAAAATAAAGAATATTATTTAATAAAAGAAGCGGAGTCATAAGTCCTCAAATGAATATTCAAAATAATATTCATTAAATAAAATAAACCGAGTCTTAAGTCCTCGAATGAATATTCAAAATAATATTCATTAATAAAAAATAAACGGAGTCATAAGTCCTCGAATAAATATTCAAACTAATATTCATTAATTAAAATAAAGTTATCGAATAAACCTTATTCGATTAATGGTTTTGAAAACTATTCATATATATATAAATAAAAATATATATATATATTATACTCGGGAACAACGACTCCCGGTTTAGAAAAATGTTCACCTCTGGGTCCCCTATACTAAGGGTATACGCAACTACTGCTTATCTCTAGCATAGGTATTATGCAACTTATAAGCAATTGAATCAACAATTAGATATCAAGATTACGAAACAGACATGCATATATACCATATCAGCATGCTCCAATATATCGCAAAATTTGCTAATAACAATCATGCACTTATCACAAGATAATGCATATACATATATTTACATCACAACAACAGTATAACAGGTAGAAAACTTTCCTGAGTGTCCCCGGATAGACTTAAGCTTAGAGTGGGTCCGATAACCTATGAACAACAACATAAGTCGAAATTAAACCCCGGTCGCTTAAGAAACTAGACTTTAACCAATTGAACCTTAACGTTCGCTTATGGTCACTTCTACGCTTAACGAATCACATAAGTCATTCGAGTACCCTCGGCTCCACCATTTTTAATAAATTAACCATTAAGAATTTTAAAGCGATTCTTTCGTGAGTACCCTACCAACTGCCTAATCCACTTTACATAATTGTTTCATACTCCAATTAGTCATTTAAGGGACTTAACCAAGGTTTTAAAGTAAGGTGAGGGGTAATGGTTCGTTCGCGAAATCCCGTTACTTAAAACGGTCGTTTCTCCTAAACCGTACATCGGATTCAAGCGAACCACATATCAAAATGAAGCTCGTAACATGAACTATCTAAATATGGAAAAGGCTAGAATCTTTCAGTGAGTTCACGGGTCCTAAATTTAAGAACAGAACAGTTAAGGAAAATCAGGCATTATGATATTTATGTTTACGCGATTTCCAATTTAATTAACACTCTAAATTATCATCAATTCACTCACAACCACCAATACAACAATATTCAACCATCAGACTACAAACTCAGTCCCCGACTCCAAGTTTTACCAATTTATCCAACTAATCAAAGACCCAATATTCAAAACCAATACAAATCCACCAAAACTACTTATAATCAAAGATCAAGCCTTAATACTAACAATGCTTCAATAAAACTTAATGGAATCATAAAATCAAAGATAGGGTTTATAACGAGTCGTGTATTTTTATTTTATTTTATACTTGGAAGTGTAATAAAAGTTTAAGTAAATAAATAAAAGGTGTTATTGATTTTGGCAGCGATTATTGATTGTTATTTAATTAATTATGAGTTGTTGATATGTGGGATTGGAATTATGTGATTTATTGGTGAGTTATGTGATTTTATTTTGCTTGTAAGAGTGATTTTATTGTAATTTTAATTCCATAAATATTTGGGTTCTCTTTAAAATTGGTTTTCTAATTTTATAATTTAAATAATTAATTTTAGGACTTTATAAAATTAAGAAATCAATATTTCGTTAATTATTCATTTTTAAATGATTTTCTGAGTGTGTTAAATGCTAAAATCCATATTTAATTATGGGAATATTTAAAAATTATGAAACTTATATTTTATTAAGTTCGTATTGTTTTGAGAATTTTAAAATTATTTTTGAAATTTTCGGAAGTCGTTTTAACCACGCGTTGATTCGTTTATTTGTTAAAAACGGGTATAAATTGTGTTTTAAAAATTAGTTTAAAATTTCGAAAGTTACGTTTTAATTATTTCGGAGTATATCGAATCTTTTTGGATTGGTTAGAATCTATTCCAATATGTTATCAATATTACTTGGTTCGTTAAAAGTGTAATGTCGAGATATAAACGGGGTTCCGGGGATTCAGAAGTCCGGATTAATAATAAACCAACACGTATCCCATTTTCACAGGACACGTGTTGGCTGCAGTTGTTTTCTTTTGTGCCATTTCAGTCTCTCTCTCTCTCGGTCTCAATCTCTCGCTCTCTCTCATCTCTGTCTCTCTCTCGAACTCCATCTCTCTCGTTCTCCCTCTTCTCTTCTCTCCTTCTCTTGATTATTTCCCTCCCCGTTTCCTGTTTTCTCTGTGTTTCGGCTGCCCTGTTCTGTCACCGTTTCTGTTTTCCGGCTTGTTACTCCGGTGAGCCGCCGCTTATTTTGGCTTGGCTGGTTCGATTCATATATATATGCATGTAAATGTGTACATGTTTATGTGTGTGTTGTGTTGTTATGTGTTGTGTTGTGTTGTGTGTATATGTTTGTGTGTGTGTGCTCTGCGCGGTGGTGCGTGCGTGTTGGCGTGGTTGCAGCCGTGTGCTGTGGCCGTGTGCGGTGTTTATCTGTGGACTGGGCTTGCAGTTGGGCCGGACATTTCGAGCTATATATTATTATGTTGACAATGGCCTATTACGATTTCGAGCTCTCCATCTCGGGAGAATCCTTCTGATTCGGATAGCTCAGATTCGGAGAGACCCCTTGATGCTGTTACCGAGGAGACCCCTATGCCTCCTCCCCCAGTTCCTTCTTTTATGCTTCGAGACATCCCTGGATCTGGTCCTCGTCCCCGTTGGGTACGTAGGTCTGTGTCTGCTGTCAGGGATTTCCCTCCCGGCTGCGGTCCCAGTTCTTTCATGATGAGACCTCCGGTACCTCTTGTGGCCCCTAGTGGTACTTCTTCACCGATCCCTTTTCATGTCCATAGGACGGTGAATACTTCCTTTATCAGAGATCAGAGTCCAGAATTTGCTGCCCAGTAGGACCAGGTACCTATTGCACCATTTCAGGGTATTTATGCCCCTTCCCCTGAGGTGCGAGCCCGTGTAAGAGCATTGACCCAGATGGCTGTAGAGAGGGCTAGATCTGTTGACTGTTTCATTAGCTCAGAGTTCAGAGCGGTGCAGTATCAGGACCTAGTGAACTGGCTAGTGTTTGAGCTAGGTTCCATTGGTGGCAGTGGTAGTGGCTAGACAGAGCTGCTATAGAGGGATGCAGAGCTCAGAATTGACATTCAGGAGTTCTGCAGTTGTTTACTTTGTATGTGTACATTATGTTGTGATAGGTTGTAGTAGGCGAGGCTGTTATGACAGCCAATTTTGGTGTGTATTCGGATGGTTCTTTGTATTTGGATTTTCAGTTGTACTAGTTGGATTTTGTTGGTTACTGTAGTTCAGGTGCTTTATATTATTATTCAGTTTTTATATATTGTGCTTTGCTATTATTGTTGTTATTATTATTGTTGTTTCTGTTGCTGGCATTTTTAGACTATAATCATTTACTCAGGACGGATCCAATTATAATGGGGGATGAGAATATTGTCTTAGTGGCAACACTCTCCTGATGCATAAATATAAACTGTTGGAGTAATCCATTTTCTTATATATGACTATTATGTTTCAGGAGATGCCACCAAAGAGAAATTCTCAGCCCAATAACGGATCTGCTGGGCATCCTTCCATGAGTGATTTGATGAACTTGTTGCGTCAGCAGACTGTACAGCTGGCCCAACAGAACCAACAATTCCAGCAACAGCAGCAACAATTGCAACAGCAACAACAACAGCAACAACAGCTCATACAGCAACAACAGCAAATCCAACAGCAGCAACTACAAATCCAACAGCAGCATGAGATGAGAGGGGCAAATCAAGGTGTTAGTTTTAAGTCTTTTCAAGCAGTGAAGCCCCCAGAGTTTAAAGGAGAAGTAGATCCTGTCGCTGCCAGGATATGGTTAAAGGAAATGGAAAAGGCGTTTGCGCTCACCAAGGTGAGTGAGGATTTAAAAACTGATTATGCTAGTTATTTTCTGAGGAATGATTCGAATTATTGGTGGGAATCTACGCGAGCCCTAGAAGGACAAGGTCCAGTTCCCTGGGCCAGATTCACAGAATTGTTTTTGGAAAAATACTTTCCAGCCTGTCTCCAAAGTCAAATGGAGATGGAATTTTTGGAACTGAAACAAGGAAATAGGAGTGTCACAGAATATGAAGCGAAGTTTACGGAGTTGGTCCGTATAGCACCGGAATATGTGAGTTCAGAAGCCCAACGAGCGAAGCGGTTTCAACAAGGGTTGAAGCCAGAAATAAGGAGTGGAGTTGTAGCCTTACAACTCAAGACATATACATCGGTAGTTCAGGCTGCCCTGGTGATAGAAAGTGATCAGAAATTAGCTGCAAAAGAGCAGGGTGAGAAGAAAAAAAAATTTGAAAGTGGACCCGCTAGATCAGAATCAGGAATAGCGAGTCGGAAGTTTCAGTGTTGGCTTGGAAGGAATAAGAATAAAAAGTTTAAAGGGCAGAACTTTCCCCAAGTTAAGCCCGGTACAACATCAGTTAACTCTACCCCGACAAGGATGAGTAAGCCAGTGGTTGATTGTAAAACGTGTGGGAAAACGCACAGTGGAAAGTGCCGAGAGAATGTTAAGTGTTTTAAGTGTGGACAGAAAGGTTACTATTCCACGGAGTGTAAGTCTGAGATTCAAGGAGTTACTTATTTTAGTTGCGGTAAAGTGGGACACATAGCTAGGAATTGCAAGTCAGTAACTCAAGGTAATGTTGGAAAGAGTGTGTCCCAAGGACCAGCAACCAGTACTGCGAGAGCTAGGACTTTTAAGATGACCCAGAAGTCTCCAGTTCATGATTCTGATGTGGTTGCAGGTACGCTTACTTTAAATTCCGTACCTGTTAACGTTTTGTTTGATTCGGGAGCGTTCAAATCTTTTATATCTGTGAATTGTGTGAATAAAATACAATTGATGTTAGAAGACTTAGACGAACCTCTAACCATAGAAGTGGCTAGTAAAGATAAAGTACTTGTAAAACAATTTTGTCCTAGTTGTTCCCTAGAGATTTCGGGGTATATATTCCCTGTTGACTTAATACCCTTCGAGTTGGGAGACTTTGATGTTATTTTAGGTATGGATTGGTTGTCTCGATATAGGGCAAATATTGATTGTAAGAAAAGGAGAGTTGTTATGTACACCTCAGATAATAGAAGGATCAGTTACCAAGGTTAGAGGCAAGATAGGAAGTTTCTCTCAGTGATGCAAGCAAGAAGATTGCTGAGACATGGATGTGAAGTATACTTGGCTCATGTAGTGGATACGAAGAAAGAAACCCCTATTTTGGATGAAATCCCTGTAGTAAGAGAATTTCCTGACGTTTTTCCAGAAGAATTACCAGGATTGCCACTTGATCGTGAGATAGAGTTTTCCATTGATTTGATACCTAGAGCTGAACCAGTTTCTAAGACTCCATACAGAATGGCCCCGATGGAAATGAAAGAATTGGCTAAACAACTTCAGGAATTATTGGATAAAGGAGTTATTCGACCCAGTGTTTTCCCGTGGAGTGCTCCAGTGTTATTTGTGAAGAAAAAGGATGGAAGCATGAGATTGTGCATTGATTATAGAGAGTTAAACAAGTTGACCATAAAGAATAAGTATCCATTGCCACGAATCGACGATTTGTTTGATCTGCTTTAGGGCGCATGTTACTTCTCAAAGATTGATTTAAGATCTGGCTACCACCAACTGAAGATAAAGCCGGAAGATATCCCCAAAACTGCATTTCGAACAAGGTATAGCCATTATGAGTTTCTAGTGATGTCGTTTGGATTGACGAATGCACCAGCAGCTTTCATGGATTTGATGAATAGGGTATATAAGGACTATCTGGATAAATTTGTTATTGTATTTATTGATGACATCCTCATATATTCGAAGAATCCAGAAGATCACGCAGTGCATCTGCAGACTACCCTTCAAAAGTTAAGAGAAAAGCAATTGTATGCTAAGTTTTCTAAGTGTGAGTTTTGGCTGACGGAAGTATAGTTCCTTGGTCACGTAATAAGTAAAGAAGGTATCAAAGTAGACCTGGTAAAGATTGAAGCCGTATCAAAATGGGAGCAACCGAAGACACCAACGAAAATAAGAAGTTTTCTTGGATTAGCAGGATATTATCGAAGGTTTGTGAAAGATTTTTCGAAGATTGCATCCCCACTAACCAAGTTGACCAGGAAGAATGAGAAGTTTGTTTGGACGGAAAAGTGTGAAGAGAGTTTCCAGGAGTTAAAATGAAGACTAGTGACGGCTCCAGTGTTAGCATTGCCAGATGAGACGGGAAACTTTGTAATTTATAGTGATGCTTCTTTGAAAGGATTGGGATGTGTGTTAATGCAACTTGACAAAGTAATTGCGTATGCCTCCAGACAATTAAAGCCTCACGAGCAGAAATATCCGGTTCATGACCTTGAATTGGCGGCTATAGTATTTACTTTAAAGTTATGGTGTCACTACTTGTATGGCGAGTAATGCGATATTTATACAGACCATAAGAGCCTGAAGTACATATTCACGCAGAAAGATCTGAACATGAGGCAGAGAAGGTGGTTGGAGTTGATTAAGGACTATGATTGTTCGATTAATTATCACCCAGGTAAAGCCAATGTAGTGGCTGATGCCTTAAGTAGGAAGGAAAGGCTGAATATGGTTAAAATTGCTGAGGAATTGGCACGAGACTTGGAAAGAATGGAAATTGAAGTTCGAGGATCTAATGGAAGTCAAGAGCAACTATATGAAATTACTTTCCAGCCGCCCTTGATGGAAAAGATTAGAAGATGTCAAGAAGGAGTTATGGAACAAGAGTTGGATACTTTGACAGGAGAAGAGTTGTGTACTCAAAAAGATAGTCAAGGTTTATATAGGTTTTCGTCCAGAGTTTGGATTCCTGATGTAACAGAGTTGAAGAATGAAGTATTGCAGGAAGCACATAACTCTAGGTTTTCTATCCACCCTGGTAGTACCAAGATGTACCAGGATTTGAAGAGAAATTTTTGGTGGCCAGGAATGAAGAAAGATATTTCCAATTGGGTAAGTAAATGTCACGTATGTCAGACGGTGAAAGCAGAGCATCAACGACCAGTGGATTGTTACAACCTTTGGAGATTCCCCAATGGAAATGGGAAGACATTGCTATGGATTTTGTAGTGGGATTGCCAAAGACAAGAGCGAATCATGATGCTATTTGGGTAATCATTGATAGATTGACTAAGTCGGCGCATTTCCTTCCGATTAATGAGAGGTATTCGTTGGAAAGGCTAGTGAAGTTGTACTTGGATGAGATAGTTACCAAACATGGAGTTCCTGTTTCTATAGTGTCGGATCGAGACCCTAGATTTAATTCCAGGTTTTGGACTAAATTCCAAGAGTGCTTAGGAACGAAATTGAATATGAGCACCGCCTATCATCCTCAAACGGATGGCCAAAGTGAGAGGACGATTCAGACCATAGAGGATATATTGAGAGTCTATGTTTTAGATTTTAAAGGTAATTGGGATGAGCACCTACCTTTGATTGAATTCTCATACAATAATTGCTACCATGCCAGTATAGGGATGCCACCGTACGAAGCTCTGTATGGACGAAAGTGTAGATCACCATTGTACTGGGATGAGGTAGGAGAAAAGAAAGTACTAGGCCCTGAATTGGTTCAGCAGACTAAGGATGCCATAGTATTGATTCGGAAAAGGTTAGAAGCAGCTCAAGATAGACAAAGAAAATATGCAGATTTACATAGAAAAGACATGGACTTCGAGATAGGAGCTCTGGTGTTGCTAAAGGTATCACCTTGGAAAGGGTTAGTATGATTTGGTCAGAAGGGTAAACTTAGCCCTAGATTCATAGGACCCTTTGAGATTTTGAAGAGAGTGGGAAAGGTCGTTTATGAGATAGCGTTACCACCGCAGTGCCAGCACATTCATAATGTGTTCCACGTGTCTATGTTGAAGCCCTATGTCCCTAATTCGAATCAAATTATAGAATATGAACCGATTGAGCTTCAACCAGATTTGTCCTATGTAGAACAACCGGTTCAAATCCTAGACCGTAAGGAACGAGTCCTTAGGAATAAGAGTCTACTTGGGAATTAGAGTCAGACATGCTTGATAAATATCCTCATTTGTTTAGTTGAGTTAGATTCTGGGGGCATAATCTTTTTAAGGGGGAAAGGATATAACGACTCGTGTATTTTTATTTTATTTTATACTTGGAAGTGTAATAAAAGTTTAAGTAAATAAATAAAAGGTGTGTATTGATTTTGGCAGCGATTATTTGATGGTTATTTAATTAATTATGAGTTGTTGATATGTGGGATTGGAATTATGTAATTTATTGGTGAGTTATGTGATTTTATTTTGCTTGTAAGAGTGATTTTATTGTAATTTTAATTCCATAAATATTTGGGTTGTCTTTAAAATTGGTTTTATAATTTTATAATTTCAATAATTATTTTTAGGACTTTATAAAATTGAGAAATCAATATTTCATTAATTCATTTTTAAAAGATTTTCTGAGTGTGTTAATGCTAAAATCCATATTTAATTATGGGAATCTTTAAAAATTATGAAACTTATATTTTATTAAGTTCGTATTATTTTGAGAATTTTAAAATTATTTTGGAAATTTTCGAAAGTCGTTTTAACCGCGCGTTGATTCGTTTATTTGTTAAAAACGGGTATAAATTGTGTTTTAAAAATTAGTTTAAAATTTTGAAAGTTATGTTTTAATTATTTCGGAGTATATCGAATCTTTTTGGATTGGTTGGAATCTATTCCAATATGTTATCAATATTACTTGGTTCGTTAAAAGTGTAATGTCGAGATATAAACGGGGTTCCGGGGATTCAAAAGTCCGGATTACTAATAAACCAACACGTATCCCATTTTCACAGGACACGTATTGGCTGCAGTTGTTTTCTTTTGTGCCATTTCAGTCTCTCTCTCTCGGTCTCAATCTCTCGCTCTCTCTCATCTCTGTCTCTCTCTCTCGCACTCCATCTCTCTCGTTCTCCCTCTTCTCTTCTCTCCTTCTCTTGATTATTTCCCTCCCCGTTTCCTGTTTTCTCTATGTTTCGCTGCCCTGTTTTGTGGCCGTTTCTATTTTCCGGCTTGTTACTCCGGTGAGCCGCCGCTTATTTTGGCTTGGCTGGTTCGATTCATATATATATATGCATGTAAATGTGTACATGTTTATGTGTGTG
This sequence comes from Apium graveolens, assembly GCF_009905375.1. Taxonomy (NCBI): domain Eukaryota; kingdom Viridiplantae; phylum Streptophyta; class Magnoliopsida; order Apiales; family Apiaceae; genus Apium; species Apium graveolens. The sequence goes on along the minus strand of NC_133657.1, from coordinate 31,934,276 downwards.
TTGTGTTGTTATATGTTGTGTTGTGTTGTGTGTATATGTTTGTGTGTGTGTGTGCTCTGCGCGGTGGCGCGTGCGTGTTGGCGTGGTTGCAGCCGTGTGTTGTGGCCGTGTGCGGTGTTTCTCTGTGGACTGGGCTTGCAGTTGGGCCGAACATTTCGGGCCTTACTGATTGGGCCTGTTTTTGCAGTTGGGTTTTTGTTGTTGGGCCTTGTTGGGCTATTTGGGTGTTGTTGGTTTGGACTGTGCAGATTTTTAATTTAATTCCTTTTATTGCAGGGAATTATTGATTAATATTCGTGATATTAATTTTTCGTGTTGGAATTAGTTTTAAAATAATCGGTATAATTTATTTGGGAACCCGTAATATATCGGGCGCCAATAAATTGTGCCGCCGTTGACGATGAACTTCGGTGAGTCAATGGTGGACGGTGATGACGATGTTCTGAGTCCTAAATTCTATAAATAAATAAAATAAAATAATTATGTAAATTATGTTTGGATTTAAATAACTAAGTTTGATTGGTATTGGGTTGTGCGGAATAATATGGTGGATTGTTGAGAATTGTTGACGTCGATTATAATCGACGGGTAGTCTTATAAATAAAGAAGTTGCTGCCAAAATTTTCTAAAATATATTTATAATCGTACATAATTATGTTTTACGTGTTATCCCTATTTATGCTCGAGAAATGTGATTACATGATTATGTGTATAATAATAATACGAGTCGGGTTGTCGGATTTGGGTTATTAGGATTTGAGGATATCAAGCATGTCGGTATAACTAATTAGGGTATTCTGTAATTGTAGATCCCAGTCGAGTTGTTCCAGGATCAAAGTCAGCGTGAAAGCTATTTAGGGTTTGTAAAGCGTTACAAGGCAAGTACCCCTGACCATTCTTTTATGGTTCAGTGCATATGAATAGCTAAATGTTTTATTTTCGTAATGAAACAGAAACGTTTTAGGTTACGTATCCCCTGTAGTTATAAAATTACTGTTTTCGAATTGTTTTAGGGAAAAGTAACTTCGAAAGGTACCTGTCTCAAATGAAATGATTTGTGAAACGGATTTTATATGTGTGCTGGTTAATTAAATGATTTTGAAAATGAGATAGGTACAAGTGTTTTGAAAACTGGATAAAACGGTCAGATATGGGATACATTGGGGCCAAAGTAGGCCTATTGAGGTGGCGTAAGAGGCTAACTCGGTTGCGCGCATTATAAAACCGATTAGTCCAGCAGGTCAGAGACCTAGCTAGTCTCTGAGTTCCGGAACAGGTAAATGGGATGGCAGTTAGAGCCATCTGGTGTTGATAGCCTGATCACGTGTCTTCACATATCCGCTATGTATCTGATTGGGATTTGTGAATTATAAGAAAGCATGATTGATTGATACAGCGGTTTTATAAAATGGTTAGCATGCTAAAATTGATTTCTGGTATTACGCAGCACACTACTATGTTGTTTTCACAAAGCATGCTAATTAGTGATATCCAGTTACTTTGATTATCATTATGAAATGTTGATATTATGATTATAGCTCTGTTCCCATTATTGTTACACTACTATTTTAATCTGTTATTCATATTTGGTACTGCTGAGCGATTATGCTCACCGTTGCAAACTGTTATGTATATTTCACAGATGCCTAGAAGATTAGTCAGACCGACCCGTGTTCCCACCCCTACTGGAACTGGCTCCTCTGAGGTAGTTTGTATCAGACCATGAGGTCTGAGGAGTTGCTGAATAAAGTTAGTGTGTCTTAGATATTAAATAAAGAGTTTGTAATAGTGAGAACCTGAATTATACTTGAACCTGGATCGGATCTTGGTTCGGGGTCAAGTTAGTATATTTTAATAATAATTCTGTTATTTATATTTTTGGTAATTGTGTTTAGTGACATCAACTCCTGACCCCGGGGTTGAGGCCGTCACAGGGTTTGAAGTTGATACCTTCCTTGTTAGGTGTTAAGTTTCTAGGAAGCCTTAGGGAGCCTTAATCTAACCTCCTACAAGCTTGATCTTTCCAAAGAAATCAAGAACACAAAGTTAGGTTTTGAAGTTTCTAAGAGTCCGATTTAAAGAACTGTAAAAATGAGGGTCTAACCATAATTATTTGGACAAGACTTGTGAATAAGAGTTGTAGGCCATCTCAATACCTTTCCAATGAGCTATAGAACACAACATTTGAGTGAGTATCGAAGGAGATATGGTAGGTTTAAGTTGCTGCTCTGGTTTTGGCCGAGAGCAAGGGAAGAAAAAGTGAAGTAAAAATGTTTCTAGTTTGATTAAATGATTTGTGTGGTGTTTAGCTTGGTTACTTCCTTTTTTTAATTAGATTGTTACCATGGTAAAAATTGTGTGGCTCGCAATCAACCAACCAATCCCTCCATTTGTCATGCTTATGTCACCATGCCTATGTCATCTTTCACATGTCATCCTCTTACACATGTCTTCTTCTTGTTGGTGTGATGACATCATCATCCACTAACCTCTTTGATTAACCCCTAATTACTTGGCTAATGACCGCTTATCTATTATACGGTTCGCTTAACTTTCGTTCTCGTTTATCATTTGAGGGATCATACCTGGGATCTTATTACCTAGGTTCCCCTAAACCTTTCTCAATATTTTATATTCCTTTTATGATCCTCTCTAAAAATCCTTGAATTTAAATCCTTTTTATCATGTTACCTTATACTCAATTCTTTCGGTATCTGGTGGATTTTCGGTAAAAATCAAAGTGTTCGGATTTGGATTCTGACGATCTTTACATACACTTATATACCATATAGAGTACTAATAAGACCTCAGAAATCAATAAAAGAACTGCTACATTGTGTGGCATGAAAAGTTTTTTTATTCAGCATAATCAGCAAAATCATTATTCATAAGTTTTACAAAAAGTCCAAAATTTTTGGGGTTATTACAGTCTCCCCTCCTTAAAAGGATTCCGTCCCGGAATCAGATAGAAAATGAATAGCAATACTTTCTTAGCATTGCACTTTCTAACTCTCAAGTTAATTTTCCCACATTGTGGTTCTGCCACAAACCCTGACTAGCATGATAACCCTTCTTCTAAGAACTTATCCATTTTTTATCTATAACCCTTCCTGGTTGCTCCATATAGGTTACGTCTGGTTGCATGTCTATGCGCTCATATGCCCCTATTTGTCTGGCATCCGGATTACACTTCCTTAACATTGATATATGGAACACGTTATGAACTTGCTAAGGTTCAGGGTAAGGCTAGCTCATATGTTAACTTCCCAATACGACTTAATATATCCAAGGGTCCAACAATTCGTGGGCTTAGCTTTCCTTTCTTTCCGAACCACATCCATCATTTCCAAGGGAATACCTATAACAGCACTAGGTCCCCTACTTCCTATTCTTTGTCCTTTCGTGTTAAATCAACATACTTCTTATGTCCATCTTGGGCTACTACCAGCCGTCCTCTGATTAGATCTATTATATCCTTGGTCCTTTGGACTACTGCGGGTCCGAGCATCTTGCGCTCTATAACTTCATCCTAACATAAGAGAGATCGACATTGTCTTCCCTCAAGGATCTCATAAGGCGATACCTCGATACTGATATACGATCGATTATCGTAAGAAAACTCAATCCGCGTTAAGTGATCATTCCAAATTTCTTTCAAGTCTATTATACAGACTCTCATTATCTCATCTAGATCTACAGCTTTGGCTTCTCAATACCCACTCTTTTCCAGTTCATAATCATTATTATCTTCCGTACCAAATTTTATACTGATTACACTTTTGCTCGTCAGCGTTCTATAGCCTTTTAATAATCGTGTCAACCTTAGTATCACGAACGCGTTAGAATCGGAATACCACTTCATCTCTAGTTGCCTCCATCTTCGAAAGCTTGATCCATCATATAGAGGTAAAGGAATTTGTTGAGAGATCACTATGATCATGAACACTTCTTCTATTGCATAGTTAGTACAGAAGGTGGTCAACCTTTAGTACTTGACAAGCAATTAAACAATAGATGGTATCCTACTAGGCTTCTATCACACAGATAGATAGTCATTCGGCAATACCTCCACTTCTGGAAGGGTTGTTCTTCTCAGCTTATATGAAATGAAAAGGAGAGAAAAGAACGAATTGAACAGAATTGTATATATATATAAAATATACTGCCACAAAATATCTGGCTTGGAATCTACCTCTGAACTATAGAGGTTTGTCATAGGAGAACAAAACATATACGTATATATATCAACATCAAGTATTATAGCATCGTATTTCACGTGTCTGAATATTTACTATTATGTCCATCATTCTATGGACCCATGCTCTTGCTCGAGCTTATAAACAATCACCTTTGAAACTCCCTCGACATCGAAAATTGAATCTGGGATTTCATTCTAGACGTCATCGTTATTAGAATTCTATGCTTGCATCGCAACCTTCCTCGTATAGTAATACGACTCTCTATTGATAAGAAGGAATAAGTATTCAATAGGTAGATAATCGACTTAATTAGCCTATCAATGATAACTTATACACCACCACGACCCGATTAGTGGTACTCACTCTCAACATCCATTCCAATACAACTCTCACGGTTATAAGTAATCGGCTCATTACTCGCAGAATCATTCCTGCATTACTATGGCCCACCGTTGACCTACTGTAGTCATTCGTTTTCCATGAAGTTTTAATAGCTAACCATACGGAGTCCATTCATATCATATTGAATCCTTCTAAGGAGGTAACATAATCACCATTCATGATTCGTGAAGAACATTCCTGATCTTGATGTACATACATGACATGAAGCAGATAAAATTACATAAGAGTTTCAATCAAAGCAACGATAGCAGGCTAATACCATTATTAACCATATTTCTTTACTGGGAGACATGAAGCTCAAAGGTTCATTTAGTCCTTTCGTAACATGCTCCTGGCTTATCTCAAGATAGGACCTTCTAAGATAGAAAGCCCGCTCACGGCGATTACATGAATTAAATCTTTACCAAACTACTATTACGGTTGAGTACCGCACAGTCATCAGAAGGAATGTCAATCTTTCATACCATAATACAACCTTCACGGAATTAACCATTATCACTATATTCCTCTGGAACGAGCGCCGATAATTGTCTTCTTACACTTAAAGTGTTGGCCACCTCTTTGGCCTTTCCTGATAGTAAAATTTCCTTACAATCAATGTCATTTGAACGATCTCCAACTAAATTTTCTACCTCATTTCCAATCACTGCTTGTCTGAAGATGTTTTCCTTAAAATCGGATGAGTAAAAAAAATCATTATTTTTTTTCATAAGTTATTGCCTCAGTCTTTAGAGGTTACTCATTGTCACGACTGACTTTCGATCATACTTAGGACATCTTTTATCTTAGGTCCTAATTGCCTTGAACAATTTCGACCTTTACTGGTTCGATCCATACTTTCTCGTGGTTTAACACGTGCCCCACTTGGCATTATTATAATTACGTCACATTTCCTTTATCAAAATTTCTATTCTTGAGAACTTTGAATATTACTTTCCTTTTTTCCTTGTAAAACCTCTAAGGTTATCCTTAAATCCTTTATCATGTATACCCTAGGTACAGGGCATATCCAGATACCATTTACTAATACTAGAATCATTATCTATAGAGTTCTGAAAACTTTCTCCACTGATCTTTAAAGATTGTTGTTACCTTAATCCTTCATTCAGTATTACCCAAACTCATAATGTCCCTATTAAGGGTGAAATGTCAACCCTTATACATTCCCCTAGGGTTCATCTCAAGTTATTGAGGTTATATCCTTAATTCCACCTTTAAAAAGGTACATGCATCCTTCCATGGATAAATCAAGTCATATTTTCTTGATAGATTATCTTATTTAATCATTCCCACATCGATAGTCTATACCAATTTCACAATAGTATCCTTATTCAAATTGAGGTCAACCCATAAGGCCTTCAAAAGATAACAATGTTTACTCGCTTTTCGTTCCTAATTTGGTAATGACAACAGGGATGTTCTAGAAGATATTGGTCGTGTTCAACGTGAACTTCTGTTTACTAAATCCTCATTTACTTTTGTTGTTTATCTCAACAGTCATCTCAATGATGAGATATCTTTTATACCTGACGTCTCCCTTTCTGGGTATCAAGCCACATGTGTTACTTACACTTCACATTCTTGAAGGTCACTTCCTTCATCCAGTTTTCCTAATTTCTTACTTTCTGGTCTCCTCAGTCTATCCGCGTCTCATTATTTATCCTTCGAACTATCTCGAGGTTTCCTCGAATCCTCCCAACTTAAAGGGGATAAAATATATGTATCTCTCATGCCTTCATCCATCAGCTTTAACTCATGGTGAATCACTCTCATCCTGACGATTACATACTTTTCTATTTCTATTGCTACGAGTCTTTAGGGTTTCCTCATACCCAACTCCCTTATCATACCTCAAACTCTATTGCCTTTATATTCCTTTCCACTTCAGTTTCTTTTTATTTTCCTCTCTCTTACAATCATTTCACGAACCCACTAATCATTGACTTCAAACATCACGTCATTTTGGGATTCTAGCCCTCAGAAAAAATCTTAACAACTTTTAAAATCTTAGGTTCATAATTTATCATACTCATCCGCCTTCGTTCTATCTCTAAAGCTTTTACACTATCTCCATAACCTTTGGAATTACTTTCCAGAAAACAATTGACTGAACTTTAATCAGTTTATTCTAACCTCTGGCTCCGTGCCTTTCTTGGTCTTTTACCAGCGGGTGGCCTCTCTCTTAGGAGGGTAAATGACAAAAACAGTCTTTTGTAATTCGTCAATCATTTAGAATCTCAAATGATTCCTATATTTCCTTTAGTCAGGCTCTTGCCTCGACTGGGTCAACCTGTTCCTTGGAACTCTCAGAGCTTAGCGACTTAAAGGTCATGAAAGAATTTCCTACCGCATTGTTTCCTCAAGGTGGTGGTTGGGGATAATAGTCTAAGTTCTGTCTAGAAAGGTCCATAAATTGTCGTATAGGAGTACCGTCTCGGGTCTCCTTTCCTTATTCGACTTCTGTTTCCTTTTTCTGAACATTCCCCTCCTTCCTATAATCGGGGTCATCCTACATATTTTAAATCCTCATTTTCCTTTTCATTATATTATGGGTTCCTTCTATCTTGATGGCGACCTCCCTGACTATCACGTTCAGGGTTTGCTCTAAATCTTATTCCTCAAACTAGATTTCATCTAAGATCTCATCTTTAAGCTCTTGAACATTTGGAACCCAAATTCTGTAGGAATACCTCATTATTCCCTTATCATCTTTCTCGGTATTAATCTCTTATCTATTTGTTGGTTCTCTTCCTTCATTCATCACTTTTTCTGGCACAATATGTTCTTTTCCAATAATCCGGGTTGTATTGCAATCTCAAACAGCTTTTCGGTACCGGCTCCGGTTACCTTCACTTCTATTTCCATTTTCTCAAAATCCCTTATAAACCCTCCCAAAGACATTATCTCTTGAGTCTCTCCTTTTTACTAAGGGAATCAGCCACCACATTGGCTTTCCTTGAATGATAAAGAATCTCCCAATCATAATTCTTGATTAGCTCTAACCGCCTCCTCTGGCGTATGTTGAGCTCTTTCTACGTAAAAATGTACTAGAGCTCCTATGGTTTGTGTAAATCTTGCACTTCTCTCCATACAAGTAGTGCATCTAATCTTTAAGGAAAAACTATTGCCACGAGCCCAAGCTCATGGGTGGGGATATCGAATTTTATATTCCCTTAATTGTCTTGACGCGTACGCAATTACCTTGCTGTGTTGTATAAGAAGCACCCTAATTCCTTCTGCGAAGCGTCACTACAATTCACAAAATCTCCTTTTTCATCCGGCAATGCCAACATAGGGGCCGCCACCAACCTTTGCTTTAGTTGTTAAAAGCTTTTCTCATATATTTCTGTCCATTCAAACTTCTCATTCTTACGAGTAAGCCGCGTTAAAGGGGCTACTATCTTTACAAACTTGAACGAACCTCTGGTAGTGACCGGCCAATCCTACCTCTGGTAGTTTCCCTAACCATAGTCATCAATTCATCAGTGGTCCTTTATTCATTCTTGTCAGGATCCTCCACGGGATCCTCCTCAGCCACAATCCTTTCTAGGACAACATCCTCAACCGCTACATCCTCAATATGAACATCATCTGTCCTGCGTTAAAACGCTCTATCAGATCCACAATCCGATCTCCAATTAGTAATAAAACATCATCGCGCTGTTGCTCCTCAACCTCAGGGTTCGGAGTCCCGCTACCATATATGATAACGAACTATGCTTCTATCACGATATTTATAAGGGTTCACATAAGGGTTTTAACTGTCAGTACTACGTTAGGTAGCCCGACTATGAACTTGGCAAGAGTTCTTATTATCTTAGTGAACTTATTATCTTAACGCCACATCATCTCTGAGGTTTATAACGCTTAGTTCTGATACCATTTCTATAACACCCCCAAATCCGGGGTCGGGGATTCGGGTTGTCACGAGTTCCATTTCCCTTATCAATACTTAATCTTAACAGTCAACCAACTACTGCGTATTATGACCCCGCAATATACACACACACCAGAAGTTATAGTCTAAGAGATGAATACCAAAAATAACACAAGTCATTTTATTCCACAATTATAAACCATTTCACCTTAAAAAGGGTTTCTAAATAATTTACATATTCCTTACCATTATTACAATTCATAAATATACATAAGTCTGGTACATCAAAAGTTGAAAGCCTAGCCCATTGGTAGATCCTACCTCAGTTACAACGGCATCAAAGCCTACAGGAAACTGCGGAATGTTTCCTATCCGCTCGCGAATTGGGAGCTTGATCCTGTTTATCTTGTCTATCTGTTGTTGTGTGATGAAAGAAGAAGCAAGGGTGAGCAACAAGCCCACCGAAATAATATGTATAATAATTAACTATATATGAGCATTCTCATAGTACTCATGAAAGTCTTGGTCAAGAAGAAATGAACCAAGTTTGATATCTTAACGCGACCAAGTCGCAAAATATTCAGTATATAAGTATATATACTTTTCAAAATCTTTGAAATCCTCTGCCATGCATAATATACACAAAGTTCCAGTTTATAACTGTATAAAAATATCGTTGCAAGGTGATCTCATATATCTAACCTTGTCTCAACGTTTTTCCTGAAAATCTTTGACATGCATAAGATAATCATTTACTAGATATAAGTTCAAAAGATGAAGTTACAAGATACTCCAATATACTTATATCTTTTCCGAATACTACTTGAACTACCACCGTTCAAGTTATAATTAGTTTCAAAAGTTCATCACACTGATGAGACTACAAGATAAGACTTGAATAGATTCAATCTTTGAAATATCATTTAAAGGAAATGAAGTTACGAGATACTTCATTAAGTCCTGATATATATATATACACCTATATATATATATTTCATACACTCCTTGAAAACCTCTGTTATGAAAATTATAAACAAAGTGTAATATCCAATGAATTGGGAAAGGAGAAAACCTTGGCATAAACCTGATATCTTGCTGATCAGGCAAAGATACCAATAAGTAACCTTTTCTACTAGTAGATGGACGAATTCCCCACTGGTCATCACCCTGGCCACATTAGGACCTATGCTAGCCACTTACGCATTGATGGACTCCCACTGAGCCACTTACACTTTCATGGACGCCCACTGAGCCCATGTTGCTTATGCTGACTCAAATAGATGAACTTACTTCCCGAACGATGGGCAAGTAATCAAGATGTTTTCTCAAAATAGCAACCTCGTTGCGAATGTAAAATACACCACTGAGCCGGATCCCTCAGGTTTTGCGCGAGTATTTAAATCCCCTTCGAAAGGAAGATCTTAAATATAAAAAAAATGAGTTTTGGGATCCGCTCTAACTTTTAAAAATTATTTTGAAGACTCGAAAACATTTTTAAGAATGTTTGGAGTAATGCCGATTTATTGAAATAAATCAGTCCCGATATGTTGGAGAATATCTGAATATTATTATTTAAATAATATTCTCATAAGGATAATCTTTATAAATATAATTTGAAGTAGAGTTTTAAAACTCATACTTGAAATGAATAATAAATAACCAAAGATATACTTATACGAAAGTACGATCTTTATTTGAATAATCGAAAATAAAGAATATTATTTAATAAAAGAAACGGAGTCATAAGTCCTCAAATGAATATTCAAAATAATATTCATTAAATAAAATAAACGGGGTCTTAAGTCCTCGAATGAATATTCAAAATAATATTCATTAAATAAAATAAACGGAGTCATAAGTCCTCGAATGAATATTCAAACTAATATTCATTAATTAAAATAAAGTTATTGAATAAACCTTATTCGATTAATGGTTTTGAAAACTATTCAGATATATAAATATATATATATATTATACTCGGGAACATCGACTCCCGGTTTAGAAAAATGTTCACCTCTGGGTCCCCTAAAATAAGGGTATACGCAACTACTGCTTATCTCTAGCATAGGTATTATGCAACGTATAAGCAATTGAATCAACAATTAGATATCAAGATTACGAAACAGACATGCATATATACCATATCAGCATGCTCCAATATATCACAAAATTTGCTAATAACAATCATGCACTTATCACAAGATAATGCATATACATATATTTACATCACAACAACAGTATAACGGGTAGAAAACTTGCCTGAGTGTTCCCGGATAGACTTAAGCTTAGAGTGGGTCCGATAACCTATGAACAACAACATAAGTCGGAATTAAACCCCGTTCGCTTAAGAAACTAGACTTTAACTAATTGAACCCTAACGTTCGCTTATGGTCACTTCTACGCTTAACGAATCACATAAGTCATTCGAGTACCCTCGGCTCCACTATTTTTAATAAATTAACCATTAAGAATTTTAAGGAGATTCTTTCGCGAGTACCCTACCAACTGCCTAATCCACTTTACAAAATTGTTTCATACTCCAATTAGTCATTTAAGGGCCTTAACCAAGGTTTTAAATTAAGGCGAGGGGTAATGGTTCATTCGCGAAACGCCGTTACTTAAAACGGTCGTTTCTCCTAAACCGTACATCAGATTCAAGCGAACCATATATCAAAATGAAGCTCGTAACATGAAATATCTAAATATTGCAAAGGTTAGAATCTTTCATTGAGTTCATGGGTCCTAAAGTTAAGAACAGAATAGTTAAGGAAAATTGGGCATTATGACATTTATGTTTACGCAATTTCCAATTTAATTAACACTCTAAATTATCATCAATTCACTCACAACCACCAATACAAAAATATTTAACCATCATACTACAAACTCAGTCCCCAACTCCAAGTTTTACCAATTTATCCAACCAATGAAAGACCCAATATTCAAAACCAATACAAATCCACCAACACTACTTATAATCAAAGATCAAGCCTTAATACTAACAATGCTTCAATAAAACTTAATGGAATCATAGAATCTGTTATTCCCAGTGGACTAACAATGAGATTTACAGAAGGGGGGTTGAATGTAAATCTCAAAACTTTTTCAAGTTTTGAGCAGTTTGTAAGGCTAAGTGTTTGAGTGATCAAATGTGTGTGAATTGCTTGGAGCTGATGCAGACAGATATATATTCAAACACAAATGTAATGAACACAAAGAACTTAAAAACTTTTCTGGTGGATTTGTTGTTCCACCAGAGATGTGTTATTTCAGAAAATCTGTGATTCAAAATTAAATCACAGCTGCTTCCTAGTACAAACTAGATGATTTTCTCTCTTGATATTTCTAAACAGCTCAGGAAAAATTCACATCTAATTACTAGCTACTACTTGGTTTATATATAACCAAGTTTTCAAGTGAAGACAAAGATAAAGTACAATAAGAAAATAGTTCTCCACTTGTTTCTATTCCATTTTTATCCAGTGTAATATGGAATTATCTGTTGACTTTCCATTTTGAACCAGACTAAAAATGGCTGCTTTTTCTGCTGTTCCTGAAATAGGCTACCACATCTCTGTCAATCCATGTGCCTCTGTCAGCTTTGTTAACTGTCACTATCAACTGCTATGAGACTGAGCATCCGTTGAAGCTTTCATCCGTTGATGGCTTTATCCGTAGCAGTTGAAGCTTTATCCGTTGAAGCACTTATCCGTTGATGGATATTATCCGTTGAAGCATTAGAGACATCCGTTGAAGCTTTGTTTCTTATCCGTTGAAGGTCTTCAATATCCATTGACACTTCTTCACTTATACAAAATTACAAGGCATGAAATATTTACAATTAGCCCTCCTATTTGTACATCCATTAGTAGTCAACATGACTGATTATTTCCTAACAACATCTAAGAATTACAGCTTGAAACCAGAGAGTGAAATGTGCTACAATACCAAACTTATTGCTAAGTAAGGCTACTCCTTGAACGGATAGCCAAGATGGTCTTATCCGTTGAGGCTACAAATACTAGATTTCTACTTAAGTGTTTTGCTTAACTTATCATCAAACTAATACACATATTCCTAACAATCTCCCCCTATTTATGTCTACTAGAACTGTAGGCATAAATTTGGGTTTAGCTTGATGATAACAAAACACTTAACAAATATATAAACTGTAACAAAGTAGAAATTCAAAAGTGCTACAAAAGTGTATATGTTGAGATGAAATTGAAGAAATACATTGTTTCCAAGGGTGCTCCTTTAGCCTGAACAAATTACTTTCTTTTCCTTTGATCCCTGGTTTTCTTTCCTAGCCTCCTGTCATTCTCCTCTATTTGAAGTTGAAGTTGTCTGTAGAATTCAGCTTCATTTTCTTCATTGATATATAACTTAGACTGCATATCCTTGAGAGTTTCATTACTGGCAATCTTTAGCTGATCTTCAATTCTGAAAAATCTTCTGACTCCTTTGTTGTCTCTGAACTCCATCAACCAATGAGGTGATTTGTGAATTGTAATACCTCTCTCTTGAATGAGTAAAGTTCTAGGCAAGGCATTGGGCTCCCTCCAAGTTTTCCTTATATTGGCAATCTTGTTGAGAATCTCAGTCCTGGTAGTCCTGGTAAAGCCAGAATCCTTTTGTATGGCTGAGTAGACTCTAAACAAGGTAGAGTAGCCTTCATTCAGAATTCTGTGAAGAGGCCATGTTCTTTCCCCAGCTCCTTTGTATTTGAACACTAGTCTTTCTGGTAGCTGTCTGTAGGCAGCTATTCCCCTTACATCCTCCAGCTCATCCAGATAGAGTTCAATGTCTGAAAATTCTTTTATGTCACAGATATGAACATAATCATCTTTAGAGGTTTGAGGTTTAGGCTTAGGCTTCTGTGTAAATTTGATTGAGGCTTTAGAGGGTGTTGATTTGATTCTTCTTTTCTGCTTCTTTGATGGTGTAAAAGAGGTTAGGAAGGTGGGCAATTTGATGGTGTCCCAATCAATTGGTTCCTCCTTAGGAATGATTGGTTCACCATGAATGTTTATGAAGGGGTCAGGCACAATGGGTTCAGGAATAGAGGGTAGTGGTTTGGATATTGATTGGTTTTCTTCAGTCTCATCTACCATCTTTCTCTTTGCATTGACCTTCTTTCTATTCCCTTTCTTCCATTCTTCCTTACTTCTTTCCTCCATCTCAGTACCAACCATGTCCCCCATAGCTCTATCTTCACCTTTGTCTTCAATTTCTTTCTGTTCTTCAGCCTGACTTAACTTTAGCTGTTTTTCAAGCTTTGCTTGTGCTCTTTTGTTAGCCTTTAGCTGTTTGGCTTCTTCCTTCAACCTCTTGGTTTCTTCCCTCTTGGCTATTGAGAATTTGGGATGTCCTTGCATCACATAGATGCTCTTTCCCTCTCTAAAGATAACAGCCATGTTCCTCCTTACAACCTCATCCATGTTCTCTTTGAGCTTTATGATACTTCTACCCAAAAGCTTGTCTTCATCAGGCTTTGGAAGAGGAAAATCCACTCCTTTTATTTGAGCAAGGCTTAGAGGGTTCCTTTGCTCTTTGACTTGCAATTCAGCTGCTGCTATCTGGATTAGATCAATTCCATCTAGCTTTCCTTTGACTTGAATTGGTGGAGAAGTTGTGATGACAGGAACTAGCACTTGAGAAATCTGAACTGTTGTAGATGGCTCTCCTTCCCCTTCCCCTTTATTCTCCCCCTTTTTGTTATCATCAAGGGTAGGGGTCAAGCCTTGTGCTTTTTCCAGCTGCATGAGTAGATTTGTTTGAGTTTGTTGATTCTGAAGAATGGTGACCATAGAGTCTTCAATGATTTGAACCCTATCTTCCAATCTGGCCAGCCTCTTGTCAGCATCAGATGCTTTCCTCAGTCTCCCCAACAAATCTTGCATAGTACCATAGGGTATAACTGAATCCAATTTCTCAGCATTGTAGGATTTCAGTCTGCAATGTCCTGCTTGAGCTCATCCACACTTAGATTTTGCTGGTAATGCTGCAACTGCAAGAGATGCAGAGATTCCAGATGAGCTTGAAGAATTGCCTTGGTACCAGCATCTTGAGTCTCCTGAAAGGCCTTCTGAATTGTCATGACTTGTCTGACCAAAGTGACACCAAATTCTCCTGGTGTTGGTGATTTGGCCAGTGCCCATTCAGGAAGAGCAGGAGCTGAACTTGGGCCTTCTACTCCCCCTAAGTTCATCCTCTCATTCAAAGAATTAGAGTCATCATCATTAGAATTTACTCCAAATTCTTCAGATGGCTCACCAGCTTGAGAAGGCAGCCTGTTGACAGCAGCTTTGTCTCTGAGAAGAGAATCTGAAGTGTGTACAATGTGTAGTGTCTGTTCTGCCTCCACATTGCCCTGAGCAGCCAAAAATTGAAAGGCTGAAACAGGGTGAGTAAAAGTGTCGGCATCCAAAGAAATGTTATCAATGACAGCTTTGTAATGTTGCTGAAATTATCTTTCCTTATCTGCATCATCCACTTTCATTAACTCACTAGCAATGGCTGGATCCACCCTTATAGCTTCTGTACCTGCCTTTCTCTTAATTTCTCTCTGTTCTTGCATCAGAGGCTCCCCCTGGCTCACACACACCCTCACACCCTCACCTTCACCTTCTAAGGTGGCACTCCTCTCACTTACTTTTGCCATGCTGGAAGAAATAGCATGCATTTGGTGACTCTCAACCTCTTCTTTTGCCTGGGAGCAACCCAGCCTCTCACTCAAAAAATCACTCCCTTCCCTCAAGCCTAAAAGTGATTGTACAGTTGCCATGTCCTCTACAGTTGGAATTGTTTCTGTTAAGTGTGTAGAGGCCATCAACGGATAGGGAGTATCCGTTGAAGTAGAAACTGATGGTATCAACGGATAACTGCTGTTAAGCTTATCCGTTGAAGAACAACCACTTGTCAACGGATGAGAGATATCCGTTGAAGAAGGAAATGATGTGGAGATAGAAAGTGACATAATTGTTGAATCTGTGTGGATTGATTTTAGGTGAGGTAACACAGAATCTTCAACTACATCCGAAAGAATTGGTTGATGATCCAACAAATCATCAAAAGGATGATGATCATCAGGTTTTGAGTGGGGCTCCTCCCTGAGTTTTAATGAGGGAGAATCAGGAATTGATGTGAATATCATGTCCACATCCAGAGAGGGTGTTGGAGAGCTTGATGAATGGTGTGTTTCTATATTAAGAGAATGGGGCTGTGATTCCACATTTGCTGGAATCACATCAAGCTGAATTTGAGAAGGCACAGATACTGGTGGATGTATTTGTGCTGTGTGTGTCCCTTGTATGGAAACTAGGGTTTTGGCCTTCTTCTTCCTTGAAAAGGCTTTAATTGGTGAATGTGTAGCTTCAGTGTCCCTCCCTCTTTTGTTCTGTGTCCCTGGTTGGGGACTATTTTCAATAGTTACATCCTTTTGGGAGGATGCAACTAGGGATGTGCTGGACTCTTTTTGAACCACCACAGTCTTTTGAGAGACTGTGGCTTGGCTGGTTTGGGTACCACTCACCTCTCCCACCTTATCCTGGGGGGCTTTTTGATGTTCACCCCTCCCCTCACCACTCACACCCTGTTCACTCCCTTCAGGGTTTATGGTAGTTGTTACAACTGTTGTCTTTTGAGAAACAACAGAGGTAGGTTTCTTTGACTTGACTTTGGAAACTTTAGATTTGGTGGCTTTGGTAGGAGCCTGTTTGGACAAAGACACAGGTTCCATAGCCACACTAGAAGGCAAAGAAACATTGGGGTTGGAAATAGTAGGAGTTATAGAAACATTTACCTCATTTACTTATGGTGCATTCATGATTGGCAAGTATACCAATGGCACCTGACTGTTGAGGTTCATTCTCAAAAGATCTGCAAGGACCCTTTTCTCTTGTGCCCAGCATTTGAGTTTATTATTCTCATTGGATATAACCAAACCTTCAGCAACATGGTTAGCCAATAACATAAAGAATCTAGCAAAGTAGATGTTATGTGGTCTATTAGCTTTGTTGCCTAATCTGGAACCTAATTCTAGCATAACACAGTTGCTAAAATTAAAGTACCTATCAGAAACTAGCATATAGAGCATATTAACAAGAGATGAAGTGATAGCATCAAAATTGTTAATCTTCCCAGAGAAAACCTTAATAAAGGCATCTCCAAGAAAACTCCATTCTTTCCTAAGGCCTTTCTGTAAGTCATATGTCATAGCCTATTTGTATATTCGAGGATTCAACTCAACTCAAATAAGAATGTAATAAGTAAATAGTGGAACTACCATCAGAGAGATCTCGCAAAGTAATATCTGTCAAAGGATTCAGAGACAAGGTTCATCTACAGACTTGAGGAATTAATTCACTGGAAGAAGTTCAAGAAATTGATCATGCCTCAGTGATATAAGTCAAGATCGTGGATTTAATCAAGTGACAGAGATCTCGTCAGAGTATCAATTAATTACAAGGATTTAATCTGAAGAAAATCAAAGTGTCAAAGTCAAGATATGAAGAAACGTCACAGAAGTTAGTCACTCATGAACCAGACAGTACATCGAGTGTCAACGTTGAAGTGGTGGAATTGATTCATAATTTTCAGTGATTTTCAGAAGATTTGCAGAAGAATGGTTGATGCTCAAGACTAGAATTAATTCTCTATTAATTAATTAAGTCATCTAATTTAATTAAGAAAATAAATTATATCTGCGAAGAATAATTTATTTATTAATTGAATTAATTGATTAATTAATTCTAGGAATTTTCAGAAGTTTAATTGGATTAAATTCAAGCATTAAATCAGCAAGACAATTGAAAATGAACTAGCATGACAATCAGGATTGTCATACCGATTGTCATGCTAGGCCATATTCAATTGTCATACCGAAAGTTACTCTAGGAGGATGATTGTCTTGCTAGTTCATTCTGATTGTCATGCTAGTTCATTCTGATTGTCATGCTAGTTCATTCAGATTGTCTTGCTAGTTCATTCAATTGTCTCACCGAAAGTCTTGCCAGCTATAGGATTGTCATGCCAAGTCAATTCTATTCGTTTGTTGATTTAAAAAGAAGCAGAGAAGCAGCAACTTATTATTAAGAACACAGAAGTCAAGAAACAAGGCAGAAAAGAAAATCAAGAAGAAATATTTCATCTTTTCATCTGCATACTTCAAGATTAAATTTCTAGATTGTAAAGTTAAATCCAATCCACTAGAAATCTTTATCTTACTCTTGTGTATCAATCTAGCGGATTAAAATCCCTAGAACTTAATCTCAAATCGCGTTTAGCATTTGATTCTAATTATTGCAAAAATAGAAAAAGTTCATGTCGAATTTATTCTAGATTTGTGATAATTGATTTGAGATTAATACCTTGTAATCGATACAGTTGTTGTAACACCTTTCAAGTTTAATAATATTTTTATTTAACTTGAATTTTGTTTCACATTTTTTATTCCGCATTTAATTCGATTATTCGGTACTGTTTGTATTCAACCCCCCCTTCTACAAACACATTGGGACCTAACAATTGGTATCAGAGCCTTCTGATTAACGAACAAATCAAGATCCTAGACTTTTGTGATTTTTCAACTCCTTGAATTTTTATTTATTCAAAAATTCATAATGACTTCACATAAAGTTGGAACCGTTAAAATTCCACAATTTGATAAAGAGAATTATATCATGTGGAAGAAGAAGATGCTATTATTTTTACAAGTTGCAAATCCCAAATATTCAAACTTGTTAAAGAAGGGTATAAAAACTCCGATGGTTATTGAACCGGAGGTAATAATAGATGGTGTGGTGACTACTGAAGCTAGAACCTATCCAAAAGAGCCTGAAGATTTTACTCCTGCTGAGAAGGAAGAAGCCTCCTTGGATGCCAGCCTTCAATTAATATTAATTGATTCCCTTGATCCCTTGATGAACAGACATGTGATGAACTGTAAAAATTCCAAACACATGTGGGAAACTATTGAGGTGATTAATGAAGGCACAGAGGAAGTTAGGGAGAACATGTAACACCCCCAGATCCGGGGTCGGGGATCCGGGTCGTCACGAGTTCCATTTCCCTTAATAACACCCAATCTTAATAATTACTCAACTACTCTGTACTGTGACCCCACAATAAACACACACACCACACGTTATAGTCTCAGAGATGAACATCCAAAAATAACCACAAGTCATTTTATTCCACAATTATCTGCCAATACACCTTAAAAGGTTTTCTGAATAAATTTACATTTATTTGCCATTATTACAATTCATAAATATAAATAAATCTGGTACATCAAAAGTTGAAAGCCTAGCCTATTGGTAGTTCCTACCTCAGCTACGGCGGCATCAATGCTTCTAGAAAACTGCGGAACGTCTCCTAATCGCTTGCGAATCGGGAGCTTGGTTCTGTTCATCTTTTCTATCTGTTGTTGTGTGATGAAAGAAGAAAGCAAGGGTGAGCAGCAAGCCCACCAAAATAATATGTATAATGATTAATAGTATATGAGCCTTCTCATAGTACTCATGAAAGTCTTGGTCAAAAGAAATGAACCAAGTTGATATCTTAATGCGATGAAGTCGCAAAATATTCAGTATATATACATATATACTTTTCAAAATCTTGGAAGTCCTCTTCCATACATAATATACACAGAGTTCCAGTTTATAATTGTATAAAAATATTGTTGTAAGGTGATCTCATATATCTAACCTTGTCTCAACGTTTTTTTCTGAAAATCTTTGTCATGCATAAGATAATCATTTACTAGATATAAGTTTAAAAGATGAAGTTACAAGATACTCCAATATACTTATATCTTTTCCAAATACTACTTGAACTACCACCGTTCAAGTTATAATTAGTTTCAAAAGTTCATCACGTAGATGAGACTACAAGACCAGATTTGAATAGATTAAATCTTTAAAATATCATCAAAATAAAATGAAGTTACGAGATACTTCATTTGATGCAAACATCATTTTGAAAACTTGACCCTGCCAACACTCAACAATCGCCCAGCCGTAGCCTTTCTATCGAAGTGCTCTGGGTAGTGTTGCAGAAATATCCAATTGGATGATGAACTCATTACGGGAGTTTGCCGCGCCAGGAAGACCACTTACGATGATCAGTCGTAGTAGTACAACCCCACCATTTTCTACATGTAGAGGAGAACCTGTCGGATTTACTTGTCAACCGAACACTGAACTCCTAAGGAATGGACCGCCTTAGCGGAACTTCCAGGCCATTTGGGCCAATATAATAAGGCTGGGCCGGCGCCACTCGACCACTTACGCCACTCCTAGTTCAGATGAAATCCATGACTCTGAAACGTAAAGCTCGTTCCCCCTTTCCCCAAGTAGAAACTTGTTGATACGGCTCCACCAAGAAGTCGTATCTAGTTGGAAAGGAGAACTCACCGATATTTCCCAGGCGATGCCTGTTAATGGATTAACTTGTTCCAAGAATTTTACTTCCCGAGTGTTGGGTAAGTAATCGATTCATTTAACAAAACAGCAACCTTGTTGCGAATATAAAACACACCACAGAGCCGGATCCCTCAGGTTTTGAGCGAGTATTTAAATCCCCTTCGAAAAGAGGATCTTAAATATAAAAATGAGTTTTGGGATCCGCTCTAACTTTTAAAAATCATTTTGAAGACTCGCAAAACACTTTTAAGAATGTTTGGAGTGATGCTGATTTAACAAAATAAATCAGTCCCAATATATTAGAAAATATCTGAATATTATTGTTTAAATAATATTCCCATAAAGAATAATCTTTATAAAAATAATTGAAGTAGAAGTTTTAAAACTTATACTTGAAATGAATATTAAATAACCAAAGATAAACCTATACGAAAGTACTATCTTTATTTGAATAATCAAAAGTGAGTTTGATTATCGACACCTTATTCTTTAATAAAATAAAGAATATATCTCAGCAAATAATCGGAGTCATAGATCCTCAAATGAATATTCAAATAATATTCAATAAATAAAATAAGCTGAGTCATAAGCCCTCGAATGAATATTCGAAATAATATTCAATAAATAAATAAGCTGAGTCATAAGCCCTCGAATGAATATTATAAATAATATTCATTAAATAAAATAAAGGAGTCATACATCCTCAAATGAATATCCAAGTAATATTCAATAAATAATATAAAGGAGTCATAAGTCCTCGAATGAATATTCAAGATAATATTCATTAAATAAAATAAAGTTATCGAATAAACCTTATTCAATTAATAGTTTTGAAAACTATAACCATATATTTATATAAATATATATGTATATATATACATATATACAAAATCTACTCGGGATCCTCGACTCCCGGTTTAGAAAATATTTCTACCTTTTGGGTCCCTATACTAAGGGTATATGCAAGTTACCGCTATCCTCTAGCATAGGTATTATCAACTGAATCAACAATTATATATGGAAAGAATATGAAACAGGCATGCATATATATACCATAGCAGCATGCTTCAATATATTGCAACATTTGCTAATATAAATATCATGCATCTATCGCAAGATAATGCATATACATATATATATATCACAACAACAGTATAACGGGTAGAAAACTTGTCTGAGCGACTGGGGTTACGAATGGCTTGGGACGAGTCTGGTAACCTATAAACAACAAGTAAGTTGGAATTAAACCAAAGTCACTTGTAAATCTATACTTTAACTAACTTAGACTCTAACGCTTGTTTTGCGCTTACTGATTCTCTTAAGTCACTCGAGTACCCTCGGCTCCACCATTTTTAATAATTTAACCTTTACGAGTTTTAAGGCGATTCCTTCGTGAGTGTCTTACCAACTGCCTAACACACTTACCATAAATGTTTCATACATTAATTAACCCTTTTTGGTCTTTAACCTATGTTTCAAAGTAAGGCGAGGGGAAAAGTTTCGTTCGCGAAACGCCGTTACTTGAAACGGTTGTTTCTCCTAAACCGTGCATCGGAATCGAACGAACTACATATCAAAACGAAGCTCGTAACATGAGCTATCTAAAAATGGCAGTGGTCATAATCTAGCAGGGGGTTCTCGGGTCCTAATGTTATGCACAAAAACAGTCCAAAGAAAATCGGACGTTACGACGGCTATGTTTACGCGATTACCAATGTTTAAACTACTCCAATTAACCACCAACCAACTCATAACCATCAATACAATAAAACTTCACCTAAACCATACCACATCAGTCCATAATCTCCAAGGTTTTCAACTCAAACAACCACAATCAAGACCTATGAACTATAATCAAGCTTCAATTACCAAAACACTTCCAAATCAAACCAAACTACTAATAATCACAATCCATGCTTCTCATTTCACAACACCAACCATTAAACTTACTAACAAATAAAGTAAAGGCTAGGGTTTGAAGTTTATACCTTCCTTGGGAGGTGTTAAGTTGCTAGGAAGCCTTAGGGAGCCTCCTACAAGCTTGATATTTCCAAAGAAATCAAGAACACAAAGTTAGGCTTTGAAGTTTCTAAAAGTCCGATTTAAAGAACTGTAAAAATGAGGGTCTTACCATGATTATTTGGACGAGACTTGTGAACAAGAGTTGTAGGCCATCTCAATACCTTTCCAATGAGCTATAGAACACAATATTTGAGTGAGAAATAAAGGAGATACAGTAGTTTTAGTGTTCTGGTTCTGTTTTGGCCGAGAGCATGAAGAACAATGCCTTGGTTTCTTTTTGATTTTGATGAAAAATGATTTGCTTGGCTTGGTTGGTTTGATTTTTGTGTTTGTTTTAGTAAATTACCTAGTTGCCCTTGATTTTGTGTGGTTAAAAAGCCACCACATCTCCTTCCTTCCCATGTCATGCTTGTGTCATCCTCATGATGTCATCCTCCCCTCCTTGTCCTCTTTCTATTGGTTGGATGACATCATCCCCACTAATCCCCTTGATTAACTTCCTAATCGTTTGCCTAATGACCGCTGATCTGTTATACGGTTCGCTTAACTTTCATTTTCGTTTATCGTTTGAGGGATCATACCCGGGATCTTATTACTTAGGTTCCCTTAACCTTTCTCAATATATTATATTCCTTTTATGATCCTCTCCTATAATCCTTTAATTTAAATCATTTTTATCCTGTTACCTTTTTCTCAAATCTTTCCGTATCAAGTGTATTTCCGGGAAAAATCAAAGTGTTCGGATTTGGATTCTGACGATCTTTACATACACTTATATCCCATATAAAGTACTAATAAAATCTCAGAATATCCATATCAGAACCCCTACATAGTGTGGCATGAAAAGTTTTCTCATTCAGCAAAAACACTATTCATAAGGGTTTCAAAAATTTCCCAAAAATTGGGGTTATTACAGTCTCCCCTCCTTAAAAGGATTCCGTCCCGGAATCAGATAGAAAGTGAATAGGGATACTCTCTTAGCATTGCACTTTCTAATTCTCGAGTAAATTTTCCCACATTGTGGTTCTACCATCAAACTCTTACTAGTTTGATAACCCTTCTCCTAAGCACTCGTTCCTTTTTACTCTATACCCTTCCTGGTTGCTCCATATAGGTTACGTCTGGTTGCATGTCTATGCGCTCATATGCCCCTATTTGTCTGGCATCCGAATTACACTTCCTTAACATTGATACGTGGAACACGTTATGAACTTGCTACAGGTTCGGGGGTTGGGCTAGCTCATATGCTAACTTCCCAAACGTCTTAATATATCCAAGGGTCCAACAAATTGTAGACTTAGCTTTCCTTTCTTTCCGAACCTCATCAATCCTTTTTAAGGGTTTCCAAGGGGATACCTATAACATTACTAGGCCCCCTATTTCATACTCTTTGTCCTTTTTGAGTCAAATCAGCATACCTCTTATGTCCATCTTGGGTTACTACCAGCCGTCCTCTGATTAGATCTATTATATCCCTGGTCCTTTGGACTACTGCGGGTCCGAGCATCTTGCGCTCTACAACTTCATCCTAACATAAGGGAAATCGACATTATCTTCCCTCAAGGATCTCATAAGGTGACACCTCGATAATGACATATGATCTATTGTCGTGATATAACTAAATCCGCGTTAAGTGATCATTCCAAATTCTTTCAAGTCTATTGCACAGACTCTCATTATAGCGTTTAGCATTAGAGCTTTTGCTTCTCAATACCCATTCTTTTCTAGTTCGTAATCGCTACAACCTTCCGTTCCTAATATTATACTAGTTATACTTTTGCTCGTTAGCGTTCTATAACCTTTTAATGACCACGACAACCTTAGTATCACGAATGTGTTTCCATTCCGCATACTACCACCACTTTATTACTCCTTTTTCAGTTGTTTCTATTTTCCAAAATTTGATCAATCAAATAGAAGTAAAGGAATTTGTTGAGAGATCACTATGATCATGAACACTTGTTATATTGCATAGTTAGTACAGAAGGTGGCCAGCCTTTAGTACTTGACAAGCAATTAAACAATAGATGGTATCCTACTAGGCTTCTATCACACAGATAGATAGTCATTCGGCAATACCTCCCCTTCTGGAAGGGTTGTTCTTCTCAGATTATATGAAATGAAAAGAAGAGAAAAGAACGAACTGAAGAGAATTGTATATATAAAAAAAAATATATACTGCCACAAAATATCTGGCTTGGAACCTACCTCTGAATTATAGAGGTTTGTTATAGGAGAACAAAACATAAACATATTTATATCAGCATCAAGTATTATAGCATCGTATTTCCCATGCCTAAATATTTCTATTCCGTTCATCATTCTATGGACCCATGCTCTTCCTCGAGCTTATACACAATCACCTTTGAAACTCCCTCGACATCGAAAATTGAATCTGGGATCTCATTCTAGACCTCATCGTTACTAGAACCCATTTCTATACCGCAACCTTCTTCGTATAATAATACGACTCTCTATTGATAAGAAAGAATAAATATTCACTAGGTAGATACTCTACTTAATTAGTCTATCAATGATAACTTATACACTACCACGACCCGATTAGTGGTACTCAATCTCAACATCCATTCCAATACAACTCTCATGGTTGTAATCAGCTCGTTACTCGCAGAATCATTGCTGCCTTACTATGGTCCACCACTGACCCACTGTAGTCATTCATTTTCCATGAAGTTTTAATATCTAACCATACGGAGTCCATTCATATCATATCGAATTCTTCTAAGGAGGTAACATGATCACCGTTCTTGATTCATGAAGAACACTCCTGATCCTGACGTACATTCATGACGTGAAGCAGATAAAAATTGCAAAAGAGTTTCAATCAAAGCAACGATAGCAGGTTAATACCATTCTTAATCATATGCCTTAAATAGAAGACTTAACTCAAAGGTTCGTCTAGTCCTTTTGGAAACATGGTCCTGGCTTATCCCAAGATAGGACCTCCTAAGATAGATAGCCCGTTCATGGCGATTACACGAATTAAACTTTTACCAACTACTATTACGGTTGGGTATTGCACAGTCATCAGAAGGAATGTCAATCTTCCAAACCATAATACAACCTTCACAGTTTTAACCATCATCACTGTATTCCTCTGGCACAAGCGCCTATAATTATCCTCTTACCTTTAAAGTGTCGGCCACCTCTTTGGCCTTTCCTGATATTAAAATTTCCTTATAGTCAATGTCATTTTAACCACCTCCAAATAAATTTTCTACCTTATTTCAATCACTGCTTTTGTGAAGATGTATTCCTTAAAATCTGATGAGTAAAAAAAATAATAAAAAAATAAAAAAAATATCACCATTTTTCCATAAGTTATTGCCTCAATCTTTAGAGGCTAATCACTGTCAAGACTGACTCTTAATCATACTTAGAACATCTTTTATCTTAAGTCATAATTGCCCTGAACAATTTCGACCATTACTGGTTCGATCCATACTTTCTCGTGGTTTAACACGTGCCCCACTTGGCAACATTATAATTACGTCATATTTTCTTTATCAACATTTCTATTCTTGAGAATTTTGAATATTACCTTTCTCCTTGTAAAACCTCTAAGGTTATCCTTCAATCATTCCTCCTGTATTCCCTAGATACAGGGCATATCAAGATACCATTTATTAATACCAGAATCATTGTCTATATACTTCTGAAAAATTTCTCCACTGATTCTTAAAGGTTGTTGTTACCTTAACCCTTTCCCAATCATTCTGTCAAAACTCATACTGTCCCTATTAAGGGTGAAATGCCAACCTTTATGCATTCCCCTAGGATTCATTTTAAGTTACCGATGTTCTATCCTTAATTCCACCTTTAAAAGGTACCTGCATCCTTCCATGGATAAATCAAGTCATATATCCCTGATAAGGGTGTCTTATTCAATCATTTCCACCTCGATAGTCTATACCGAATTTCACAATAGCATCCTCATTCAAGTTAAGGTCAATCCACATGGCCTCCAAAAGATAAAAATGGTTATCCGCTTTTCTTTCCTGATTTGGTAATGATCACATGGATGATCTGGAAGATATTGGTCGTGTTCAACGTGAACTTCTTCTTAATAAATCCTTATTTACTTTTGTTGTTTATCTCAACAGTCATCTCAATGTTGGGATATCTTTCATACCTGGCGTCTCCCTTCCTGGGTATCAAGCCACCGGTCTTACACTTCACATTCTTGAAGGTCACTTCCTTCATCCAATTTTCCTAATTTCTTACTTCCTTGTCTCCTCAGTCTATCCGCGTCTCAATATTTATCCTTCGAACTATCTCAAGGTTTTCCTCGAATCCTCCCAACTTAAAGGGGATAAAATATACATAACTCTTATGCCTTCAACCATCAATTTTAACTCATGGTGAATCACCCTCATCCTGACGATTACATACTCTTCTATTTCTATTTCTACGAGTCTTTAGGGTTTCCTCATACCCAACTCCCTTATCATTCCTCAAACTATGGCTCTCATCTAAGTTCTCATCCTTAAGCTCTTAAACTTTCGGAACCCAAATTCTATAGGAATACCTCATTATTCCCTTATCATCTTTCTCAGTATTAATCTCATATTTATTTGTTGGCTCTCTGCCTTCATTCATCACCTTTTTATGGCACAATATGCTCTTTTCCAATAATTCGGTCTCTATTGCAATCTCAAACAGCTTTTCGGTACCGGCTCCGGTTACCTTCACTACTATTTCCATTTTCTCAAAATCTCTTATCAACTCTCCCAAAGACATTATCATCTTGAGTCTCTCCTTTTTACTAATGGCATCAGCCACCACATTGGCTTTCCCCGAATGATAAAGAATCTCCCAATCATAATTCTTGATTAGCTCTAACCGCCTCCTCTGGCGTATGTTGAGCTCTTTCTACGTAAAAAGGTACTAGAGCTCCTATGGTTTGTGTAAATCTTGCACTTCTCTCCATACAAGTAGTGCCTCCAATCTTTAGGGAAAAAACTATTGCCACGAGCCCAAGCTCATGGGTGGGGATATCGAATTTTATATTACCTTAACTATCTTGACGCAGACGCGATTATCTTGCTGTGCTAAGAAGCACCCTAATTCCTTATGCGAAGCGTCACTTACAAATCACAAAATCTCCTTTTTCCATCCGGCAACGCCAACATAGGGAACGTCACCAACCTTTGCTTCGGTTCTTAAAAGTTGTTCTCGCATTTCTCTGTCCATTCGAACTTCTCAGTCTTACGAGTAAGCCGCGTTAAAGGGGCTACTATCTTTACAAACTTGAACGAACCTCTAGTAGTGACCGGCCAATCCTACCTCTGGTAGTCGACCCAACCAGGGTCATCAATTCATCAGTGGTCCTTTATCCAATCTCGTCAGGATCCTCCATGGGATCCTCCTCAGCAACTATCCCTTCTAGGACAACATCCTAAACCGCTACATCCTCAATATCAACATCATCCGGTCCTGCGTTAGGACGCTCTATTGGATCCACAATCTGATCTCCAATTAGTAATAAAACATCATCGCGTTGATGTTCCTCAACTTCAGGGTTCGGAGTCCCGCTACCATATACGATAACGAACTACACTTCTATCGCTACATTTATAAGGGTTCCCATAAGGATTTTAACTGTCAGTACTACGTTAGGTAGTCCGACTATGAACTTGGCAAGAGTTCTTATTATCTTAGTGAAATTATTATCTTAACGTCCCATCATCTCTGAGGTTTATAACGCTTAGCTCTGATACCATTTCTGTAACACCCCCAGATCCGGGGTCGGGGATCCGGGTCGTCACGAGTTCCATTTCCCTTAATAACACCCAATCTTAATAATTACTCAACTACTCTGTACTGTGACCCCACAATAAACACACACACCACACGTTATAGTCTCAGAGATGAACATCCAAAAATAACCACAAGTCATTTTATTCCACAATTATCTGCCAATACACCTTAAAAGGTTTTCTGAATAAATTTACATTTATTTGCCATTATTACAATTCATAAATATAAATAAATCTGGTACATCAAAAGTTGAAAGCCTAGCCTATTGGTAGTTCCTACCTCAGCTACGGCGGCATCAATGCTTCTAGAAAACTGCGGAACGTCTCCTAATCGCTTGCGAATCGGGAGCTTGGTTCTGTTCATCTTTTCTATCTGTTGTTGTGTGATGAAAGAAGAAAGCAAGGGTGAGCAGCAAGCCCACCAAAATAATATGTATAATGATTAATAGTATATGAGCCTTCTCATAGTACTCATGAAAGTCTTGGTCAAAAGAAATGAACCAAGTTGATATCTTAATGCGATGAAGTCGCAAAATATTCAGTATATATACATATATACTTTTCAAAATCTTGGAAGTCCTCTTCCATACATAATATACACAGAGTTCCAGTTTATAATTGTATAAAAATATTGTTGTAAGGTGATCTCATATATCTAACCTTGTCTCAACGTTTTTTTCTGAAAATCTTTGTCATGCATAAGATAATCATTTACTAGATATAAGTTTAAAAGATGAAGTTACAAGATACTCCAATATACTTATATCTTTTCCAAATACTACTTGAACTACCACCGTTCAAGTTATAATTAGTTTCAAAAGTTCATCACGTAGATGAGACTACAAGACCAGATTTGAATAGATTAAATCTTTAAAATATCATCAAAATAAAATGAAGTTACGAGATACTTCATTTGATGCAAACATCATTTTGAAAACTTGACCCTGCCAACACTCAACAATCGCCCAGCCGTAGCCTTTCTATCGAAGTGCTCTGGGTAGTGTTGCAGAAATATCCAATTGGATGATGAACTCATTACGGGAGTTTGCCGCGCCAGGAAGACCACTTACGATGATCAGTCGTAGTAGTACAACCCCACCATTTTCTACATGTAGAGGAGAACCTGTCGGATTTACTTGTCAACCGAACACTGAACTCCTAAGGAATGGACCGCCTTAGCGGAACTTCCAGGCCATTTGGGCCAATATAATAAGGCTGGGCCGGCGCCACTCGACCACTTACGCCACTCCTAGTTCAGATGAAATCCATGACTCTGAAACGTAAAGCTCGTTCCCCCTTTCCCCAAGTAGAAACTTGTTGATACGGCTCCACCAAGAAGTCGTATCTAGTTGGAAAGGAGAACTCACCGATATTTCCCAGGCGATGCCTGTTAATGGATTAACTTGTTCCAAGAATTTTACTTCCCGAGTGTTGGGTAAGTAATCGATTCATTTAACAAAACAGCAACCTTGTTGCGAATATAAAACACACCACAGAGCCGGATCCCTCAGGTTTTGAGCGAGTATTTAAATCCCCTTCGAAAAGAGGATCTTAAATATAAAAATGAGTTTTGGGATCCGCTCTAACTTTTAAAAATCATTTTGAAGACTCGCAAAACACTTTTAAGAATGTTTGGAGTGATGCTGATTTAACAAAATAAATCAGTCCCAATATATTAGAAAATATCTGAATATTATTGTTTAAATAATATTCCCATAAAGAATAATCTTTATAAAAATAATTGAAGTAGAAGTTTTAAAACTTATACTTGAAATGAATATTAAATAACCAAAGATAAACCTATACGAAAGTACTATCTTTATTTGAATAATCAAAAGTGAGTTTGATTATCGACACCTTATTCTTTAATAAAATAAAGAATATATCTCAGCAAATAATCGGAGTCATAGATCCTCAAATGAATATTCAAATAATATTCAATAAATAAAATAAGCTGAGTCATAAGCCCTCGAATGAATATTCGAAATAATATTCAATAAATAAATAAGCTGAGTCATAAGCCCTCGAATGAATATTATAAATAATATTCATTAAATAAAATAAAGGAGTCATACATCCTCAAATGAATATCCAAGTAATATTCAATAAATAATATAAAGGAGTCATAAGTCCTCGAATGAATATTCAAGATAATATTCATTAAATAAAATAAAGTTATCGAATAAACCTTATTCAATTAATAGTTTTGAAAACTATAACCATATATTTATATAAATATATATGTATATATATACATATATACAAAATCTACTCGGGATCCTCGACTCCCGGTTTAGAAAATATTTCTACCTTTTGGGTCCCTATACTAAGGGTATATGCAAGTTACCGCTATCCTCTAGCATAGGTATTATCAACTGAATCAACAATTATATATGGAAAGAATATGAAACAGGCATGCATATATATACCATAGCAGCATGCTTCAATATATTGCAACATTTGCTAATATAAATATCATGCATCTATCGCAAGATAATGCATATACATATATATATATCACAACAACAGTATAACGGGTAGAAAACTTGTCTGAGCGACTGGGGTTACGAATGGCTTGGGACGAGTCTGGTAACCTATAAACAACAAGTAAGTTGGAATTAAACCAAAGTCACTTGTAAATCTATACTTTAACTAACTTAGACTCTAACGCTTGTTTTGCGCTTACTGATTCTCTTAAGTCACTCGAGTACCCTCGGCTCCACCATTTTTAATAATTTAACCTTTACGAGTTTTAAGGCGATTCCTTCGTGAGTGTCTTACCAACTGCCTAACACACTTACCATAAATGTTTCATACATTAATTAACCCTTTTTGGTCTTTAACCTATGTTTCAAAGTAAGGCGAGGGGAAAAGTTTCGTTCGCGAAACGCCGTTACTTGAAACGGTTGTTTCTCCTAAACCGTGCATCGGAATCGAACGAACTACATATCAAAACGAAGCTCGTAACATGAGCTATCTAAACATGGCAGTGGTCATAATCTAGCAGGGGGTTCTCGGGTCCTAATGTTATGCACAAAAACAGTCCAAAGAAAATCGGACGTTACGACGGCTATGTTTACGCGATTACCAATGTTTAAACTACTCCAATTAACCACCAACCAACTCATAACCATCAATACAATAAAACTTCACCTAAACCATACCACATCAGTCCATAATCTCCAAGGTTTTCAACTCAAACAACCACAATCAAGACCTATGAACTATAATCAAGCTTCAATTACCAAAACACTTCCAAATCAAACCAAACTACTAATAATCACAATCCATGCTTCTCATTTCACAACACCAACCATTAAACTTACTAACAAATAAAGTAAAGGCTAGGGTTTGAAGTTTATACCTTCCTTGGGAGGTGTTAAGTTGCTAGGAAGCCTTAGGGAGCCTCCTACAAGCTTGATATTTCCAAAGAAATCAAGAACACAAAGTTAGGCTTTGAAGTTTCTAAAAGTCCGATTTAAAGAACTGTAAAAATGAGGGTCTTACCATGATTATTTGGACGAGACTTGTGAACAAGAGTTGTAGGCCATCTCAATACCTTTCCAATGAGCTATAGAACACAATATTTGAGTGAGAAATAAAGGAGATACAGTAGTTTTAGTGTTCTGGTTCTGTTTTGGCCGAGAGCATGAAGAACAATGCCTTGGTTTCTTTTTGATTTTGATGAAAAATGATTTGCTTGGCTTGGTTGGTTTGATTTTTGTGTTTGTTTTAGTAAATTACCTAGTTGCCCTTGATTTTGTGTGGTTAAAAAGCCACCACATCTCCTTCCTTCCCATGTCATGCTTGTGTCATCCTCATGATGTCATCCTCCCCTCCTTGTCCTCTTTCTATTGGTTGGATGACATCATCCCCACTAATCCCCTTGATTAACTTCCTAATCGTTTGCCTAATGACCGCTGATCTGTTATACGGTTCGCTTAACTTTCATTTTCGTTTATCGTTTGAGGGATCATACCCGGGATCTTATTACTTAGGTTCCCTTAACCTTTCTCAATATATTATATTCCTTTTATGATCCTCTCCTATAATCCTTTAATTTAAATCATTTTTATCCTGTTACCTTTTTCTCAAATCTTTCCGTATCAAGTGTATTTCCGGGAAAAATCAAAGTGTTCGGATTTGGATTCTGACGATCTTTACATACACTTATATCCCATATAAAGTACTAATAAAATCTCAGAATATCCATATCAGAACCCCTACATAGTGTGGCATGAAAAGTTTTCTCATTCAGCAAAAACACTATTCATAAGGGTTTCAAAAATTTCCCAAAAATTGGGGTTATTACAGAACAAGTTGGAAATCCTAACCTCTGAATATGAACATTTCAAATCAAATCCAGGAGAAGGAATTACTGAAGTGTTTGAGAGGTACAATGCGTTGATCAACAACCTGAACATCAATGGAAAGTATTATTCAATCAGGGAGGTCAACAAAAAGTTCCTTTTAACACTGCCAGCTCATCTTGAACATAGAATCACTGCCATTAGAGAAGCTAGAGATCTGAGTGAGATTTCTTTGGACAGGCTCTATGGAGTGTTAAAAACCTATGAGTTGGAGCAGATTCAACAGAAGGAAGTCTACGGGAATGATAGAATGGTCAGCACATCTACTGCACTTGTAGCTGAAGGTCAACAACAACAACAATCTCAACAGTTAGAAAGAATGGTACAGTTTTCCAAGGGTGAGGAAAATGAGTTAGTAGCAGAATATGATCCTCCTACTACAAATCAATCAAGTGATGATTTTTATTCCTTGGAAGAGCTGGAGCAATTGGAAGATGAATCAATGGCCCAAATTGTCAAGAGATTCTCCCATGTCAGATTCAGGAGGAATCCCAAGCTTAAGTACAAGTCCAACTACAACAAATTCCAGAAAGGTGGATCTTCATCCTCTAACACCAGCAGTGGTGGGTACAAAACAGGGATGGTTGATCGAAGCACCATTAGATGCTATAACTGCAATGAGTTGGGACACTTTGGCACAGAATGTAGGAAGCCAAAGCAAGTAAGAAAGAACTCTGAAAGGGCTTATCTGGCAAAGGGAAGAAGCTGGGATGATACTGACAGTGAAGATGAAGATGAAGGAAATCTTGCTCTTATGGCTATTGATGGAAAAGCTTCATCGTCAAGAATAGAGGTAAAACTTTCTGATGCTGAAATGGTTTATCATCTAAGAGGTAACTTAGATTGTGCACGTCGTGATAATGAACTGTTAAGTTTACAGATCACAGACCTTGAGAAAGAGGTCAATGAATTAAGACTTGTGCACATTAATCAAGACAAATTAAAAGAACATGTATCTTTTCTAGAGAATAGAGTTGACTGTTATAGAAAACTCGAAACTATTCTCAAAGACAAGATCACCGGTCTTGAGACTAAGGTTAGAGCCTACTTCAATTCTTGTTCGAAGGCTAAAGAGTTCTACAGTAAGCAAGCTGTTAATCAAACATCTGGAATAGGTTATGATTACAATGCTGCTATTGGAGAATTAGGCATAAACTCCCCTCCTCATGTATGTGCTAAAGGGAGGGAAGTACCACATGTGCTTAAGGGTGTTGATGAACCCCTCTATAAAGCATCAATTGCTGAACCATTTGATGCGACCTCTTCTGTTATTCAAGAAGAAATACGTGCTGAGGATCATGCTTATGAGAAGATTGTTTCCAAGTCAAGTGAGTCGAAAGTTCCAGTCAAAGTTGTGAAAGCAACTGAGACTAACTCAGACACACATGAGTTGGATAACAATAATGCCATGTCTACCATGCATAAATTGCCTGCTGTTAATCACTCTCATAAAGCATGTGGTGTTGCTAATTGTATGTCTTGTGCTTTTAATATGATGTATGCTTATTTTAATGGTAAGCATGTGTCTAATGATAAGACTACTCCTCGTCAGCATGTGAATAACATGAAGCATGATAGGTCTAAGACTGCTAGTCCTTCTAAGGCTAGAAAGGAGACATTTGTGCCTAAGCTTAAACAGAAATTTGTTAAGGCTGTTTACAAGGTCAAATGTTCAGTCATTGAGAAAGTTGAGACAATTAAAATTAAAAATGTTGTTTTGCCTGACAAAGGACAATTCTACAAGTATGCCGGGCCCAACCAAGTTTGGGTTCCGAAGAAGGTCTAATCCATTTGTAGTGCAGGGCATTAAACAAGTATAACCGGTAGTGTGGATTCTTGACAGTGGATCATCAAGACATATGACCGGAGATAGAGCCCTGCTATCAAATGTGGTTGAGAAAGCTGGCCCCATGGTTACCTTTGGAGATAACAGCAAAGGTTTATTCCAGGGATATGACTGTTTGCAAGCTGGGAATGTTATCATTATAATTTTGTATATTGTGCTAGGTTATTATCAGGAAGCATCATCTAACATATAGCACCAGTGACGAGACTTGAGAATATTACGACATATCAGACACCTGCTGCACATTACACTTGGAATTGTACTCTAGTAAGATGTGTACAAGTGTACTCCTGATTGGTAAGTCAAAAGAGGAAGTCAATGCACCACAGTTCATGGACTTTGCAGCTGCAGATCTATTGGACTATGCAATTTCTTCTTCACAATCTCACTTCAGGTTGGTATGAACTAGTATACTGCTCAAGCAATCGTCAAGGACATGGTATGGCACTCTAACAGAAATTGTAATTTTATATGAACTAGTAGAGTCGTCATAGTAATGCAACATAACAATTAGTATCTAAAGTACTTGACAAGTATCGGTCAATGATATCTTGTTAACATTATGTTGCAGATATTTGTAAGCTTTTGACATGAATGAGAATTACTTAGACTTTACCCTAAGTGATCAATGTTTTATCAAAAACTCATTCATATTGAAAAACAAAATCAAACTTCTTTCTACATTAGTGATTTCCTATTTCATGTAAAATCTTTTGAAATCACTATTGTAAATCATTTTCTCTCTATTACCATATGTTCTATGATACAGGTTCAGTCTCCAATGACTTTCTTTCATTGACAGTCATGAGGTTGAAAACCCACAACATCTATCCCAGACTGTAAAGACAAACACAAAACAGAACCAACCAACACTCTCTTATCACTAAATGTAGTATGAATGAGCGTGAGGGAGATAGTGCCTAGTGCACCACATAAGGAAGGTTCTGTAGTCAACCCAGTAGCTCTGTCTCCTACATAGATGAGTAGTATTTAAACCGAGACAACTTCTAGCCCCCATACATCTTCTCAAAAAGATGTAATGGCTGAAAAGGCACAAAAACAGTTACTAGATTCATTCTCTCAACAGGGTGAGTCTATTGAATTTTGCCTGTCGGCCAAGGTATCCGATGTAGTGTCACCACTTCAAACATAAACAATTCTTGATGCACAAGGAGAGGTTACACACACAAAGGATGAGTTGACGGAAACAAGAGTTTCGACCATTTTAAGGTCAGATTCGATTGTTCAAGGTTCGTTAGTGGACCAATTGCCTTTACAGGTGTTAGGAGAGGATACTGATCCAAAAGCCATATGTCAGTGGTCAGTGTCTACCTCCCCAGGCTTAAATCCCCTGGATGCATCTGCGGATAGTGGATCTGACATAGGTGCAGATCGGCAACTTGTTGAAAATGATTCAGATATTACCTGATGAGTCACAAGGAAATGTCTTCACAGGCATTAGAAGGGAACTGTGATCTTTATGCTAAATTCTTTGGATCATTGTTTACCTTCCCAGAATTCAAATCTGGAACCCTAAAAGGGAAACTAGCAACTTGTAGATTATGACTCAGATTTATCTGACGAGTTTAACAAGGATGGGGATTTGTGAACTCCCATTGCACCACATGTGACCTCCTTAAGGATGGCTAAGGTGATTTTCCTTGCAGGTATAGCTGATTTTTGGAGCTATGAGAGGAGTGATACACTTGTGAGAATGAGTGTAAACACGAGTGGAGAGAAGAGTGAAACACATGTGAGGTACACTAAACAGAATCACACACTCACAGTGAGGTAGAAAGAGAAACTACTTGTTATTTCTTTTCCAACCAAGTGAAATATGAGAACTCCTTCAGACGACGGCATACATTCCTTCTTTAAGGGGGAGATAAAAGCTTAAGAAATAGTTTGGAGGATTCCTCAACTAAGGGGGAGAAATAGCAAGGAGGAAGAAAAAGATCCTAAAAATGTACACTACACCACACCATTGTTGTTTCTAACTACGGATCCTATTGTACGAGAGAGGTGGTAAACACAAGGTGATTTCCTAGTAAGGGAAGAAGCAGTTAGGGGAGTACCATTGGTTTTTATCTGCGGATCCTATTGTACGGGAGAGGTGGTAAAACGAAGGTGATCTTCTTTAATCAGTTGATTCTCATAGGGGGAGAAGCAAGAGATATGGGCTTCTCAACAGGAAATGTGGTTGTACAAATGAAGATGGAACTACTTGAAGATATGTTCAGTCTAGAGGAACATCTACTTGGAATCTGGAAAATGTTTAATCTCATCCAGAACTTTTCTGCTATTTACTTTGCATGTATGTTTATATCTTTTTCTTATTTGTTAGTTGAGTTATCCTCTAGGTATTTGTGTGTTATTGTCTAACAAACAAATAGGGGGAGATTGTAAGTCATATGTCATAGCCTATTTGTATATTCGAGGATTCAACTCAACTCAAATAAGAATGTAATAAGTAAATAGTGGAACTACCATCAGAGAGATCTCGCAAAGTAATATCTGTCAAAGGATTCAGAGACAAGGTTCATCTACAGACTTGAGGAATTAATTCACTGGAAGAAGTTCAAGAAATTGATCATGCCTCAGTGATATAAGTCAAGATCGTGGATTTAATCAAGTGACAGAGATCTCGTCAGAGTATCAATTAATTACAAGGATTTAATCTGAAGAAAATCAAAGTGTCAAAGTCAAGATATGAAGAAACGTCACAGAAGTTAGTCACTCATGAACCAGACAGTACATCGAGTGTCAACGTTGAAGTGGTGGAATTGATTCATAATTTTCAGTGATTTTCAGAAGATTTGCAGAAGAATGGTTGATGCTCAAGACTAGAATTAATTCTCTATTAATTAATTAAGTCATCTAATTTAATTAAGAAAATAAATTATATCTGCGAAGAATAATTTATTTATTAATTGAATTAATTGATTAATTAATTCTAGGAATTTTCAGAAGTTTAATTGGATTAAATTCAAGCATTAAATCAGCAAGACAATTGAAAATGAACTAGCATGACAATCAGGATTGTCATACCGATTGTCATGCTAGGCCATATTCAATTGTCATACCGAAAGTTACTCTAGGAGGATGATTGTCTTGCTAGTTCATTCTGATTGTCATGCTAGTTCATTCTGATTGTCATGCTAGTTCATTCAGATTGTCTTGCTAGTTCATTCAATTGTCTCACCGAAAGTCTTGCCAGCTATAGGATTGTCATGCCAAGTCAATTCTATTCGTTTGTTGATTTAAAAAGAAGCAGAGAAGCAGCAACTTATTATTAAGAACACAGAAGTCAAGAAACAAGGCAGAAAAGAAAATCAAGAAGAAATATTTCATCTTTTCATCTGCATACTTCAAGATTAAATTTCTAGATTGTAAAGTTAAATCCAATCCACTAGAAATCTTTATCTTACTCTTGTGTATCAATCTAGCGGATTAAAATCCCTAGAACTTAATCTCAAATCGCGTTTAGCATTTGATTCTAATTATTGCAAAAATAGAAAAAGTTCATGTCGAATTTATTCTAGATTTGTGATAATTGATTTGAGATTAATACCTTGTAATCGATACAGTTGTTGTAACACCTTTCAAGTTTAATAATATTTTTATTTAACTTGAATTTTGTTTCACATTTTTTATTCCGCATTTAATTCGATTATTCGGTACTGTTTGTATTCAACCCCCCCTTCTACAAACACATTGGGACCTAACACTTTCCTTCTAATACTACCTAAACTAGCAGAATCAAAAGCATAGCCTATGAAATCTAGCATTGCAGAGACATCTTTATCAGTATGTGGCGTCATGGCATTATTCTCAGGCAACTTAAAGCAAGATTGTATATCATCACAATTAATACAATAGTCCTTACCTTTGAGAGAGAAGGCAATAGTCATATCTGTGGAGTTGAACTCTGCAGTTGTCCAAATTTCCTCAATCACTTCACAGTAGATGGTTGGGGCTTCCAGCATTGCATAGCTCAGTTTGCAGTTCTTGATGAAGTCCATCATCTTGTGATAATCAGAATGGGCTTCATTCTTTTCAACCAAGACTATGAAATTATTCTTTTCATAAACAAATCCTGTTTGAGACATAATTTTGACTACTGGTGCCATTGTTGTGAGTAGAGGTTGCAGAGAAAAACTTGAGAATTGAGAGAGAAAGAGAATGATAATTGCAAGAAAGCGTAAAGTGAAAATAAGAATTCAATTGGGCTTTATACTTTCTTGAATTAAAATATAAATAAAATAATTAAATGATACTTTTAAGTAAGTGACAGCCGTTCAGGAATAAATAAAACTGTAGAAATTCTGAAAACTACCGTAAATACAAATACATACAACACTGTATATCTGTATCAACGGTTGAGTAAAAGAATCAACGGCTGTGACTCACTGACGTGACACATTAACGGATAAGGTAAATAGTTATCCGTTGATGAACAACACCATTTCATCCGTTGAAGGATAAAATTACCAGAAATGTATTTGTCTTTCAACGGATGACGAATATCCGTTGATAGAACAATTTTGGCTTTCAACGGATAGGGAATATCCGTTGACAGGATAAGTCTTGATTAAAGCCAACTTTGTTCTTGCAGCAAATTTGTTAGGTCCCAATGTGTTTGTAGAAGGGGGGGTTGAATACAAACAGTACCGAATAATCGAATTAAATGCGGAATAAAAAATGTGAAACAAAATTCAAGTTAAATAAGAATATTATTAAACTTGAAAGGTGTTACAACAACTGTATCGATTACAAGGAATTAATCTCAAATTAATTATCACAAATTTAGAATAAATTCGACATGAACTTTTTCTATTTTTGCAATAATTAGAATCAAATGCTAAACGCGATTTGAGATTAAGTTCTAGGGATTTTAATCCGCTAGATTGTTACACAAGAGCAAGATAAAGATTTCTAGTGGATTGGATTTAACTTTACAATCTAGAAATTTAATCTTTAAGTATGCAGATGAAAAGATGAAATATTTCTTCTTGTTTTTCTTTTCTGCTTTGTTCTTGACTTCTGTGTTTTTCTCTTTTTTGTTTTTTTTTTGAGTTGCTGCTTCTCTGCTTCTTTTTAATCAACAGCCGAATAGAATTGAATTGGCATGACAATCCTATAGCTGGCAAGACTTTCGGTAGGACAATGGATTGAACTAGGAAGACAATCTGAATGAACTGGCATGACAATCAGAATGAACTAGCAAGACAATCCTTCTCCTAGTGTAACTTTCGGTGAGACTATTGAAAATGGCCTAGCATGACAATCGGTATGACAATCCTGATTGTCATGCTAGTTCATTTTCAATTGTCTTGCTGATTTAATGCAGATTTTAATCCAATTTAAATTCTGAAAATTTCTAAAATTAATTCAGAATTAATTAATCAATTAATTCAATTAATAAATAAATTATTCTTCGCAGATATAATTTATTTTCTTAATTAAATTAGATGACTTAATTAATTAATAGAGAATTAATTCTAGTCTTCAACAGCACCCATCCTTCTGCAGATCTTCTGAAAATCACTGAAAATTATGAATCAATTCCACCACTTCAATGTTGACACTCGATGTACTGTCTGGTTCATGAGTGACTAACTTCCGTGACGTTTCTTCATGTCTTGACTTTGACACTTTGATTTTCTTCAGATTAAATCCTTGTAATTAATTGATACCCTGACGAGATCTCTGTCACTTGATTAAATCCACGATCTTGATTTATATCACTGAGGCATGATCAACTTCTTGAACTTCTTCCAGTGAATTACCTCCTCAAGTCTGTAGATGAACCTTGTTTCTGAATCCTTTGACAGATATTACTTTGCGAGATCTCTCTGACGGTCGATCCACTATTTACTTATTACATTCTTATTTGAGTTGAGTTGAATCCTCGAATATACAAATAGGCTATGACATATGACTTACAATCTCCCCCTATTTGTTTGTTAGACAATAACACACAAATACCTAGAGGATAACTCAACTAACAAATAAGAAAAAGATATAAACATACATGCAAAGTAAATAGCAGAAAAGTTCTGGATGAGATTTAACATTTTCCAGATTCCAAGTAGATGTTCCTCTAGACTGAACATATCTTCAAGTAGTTCCATCTTCATTTGTACAACCACATTTCCTGTTGAGAAGCCCATATCTCTTGCTTCTCCCCCTATGAGAATCAACTGATTAAAGAAGATCACCTTCGTTTTACCACCTCTCCTGTACAATAGGATCCGCAGATAAAAACCAATGGTACTCCCCTAACTGCTTCTTCCCTTACTAGGAAATCACCTTGTATTTACCACCTCTCCCGTACAATAGGATCCGTAGTTAGAAACAACAATGGTGTGGTGTAGTGTACATTTTTAGGATCTTTTTCTTCCTTCCTGTTATTTCTCCCCCTTAGTTGAGGAATCCTCCAAACTATTTCTTAAGCTTTTATCTCCCCCTTAAAGAAGGAATGTATGCCGTCATCTGAAGGAGTTCTCATATTTCACTTGGTTGGAAAAGAAATAACAAGTAGTTTCTCTTTCTTCCTCACTGTGAGTGTGTGATTATTGTAACACCCCCAGATCCGGGGTCGGGGATCCGGGTCGTCACGGTCTTTCTTTCCACAATATCACTTCACTTAATTAATAATAATAACCTTATGCTGTGACCCCACACTAACACACACCACAACCAGTTATAGTCTCAGAGATGAAATTTAAATAAGTACAAGTCTTTGAATCCACAATTTAAAAGTTATTACAACCCAAAATGATTTCTTGATAAATTTACAGTTAATTGCTATTATCTGCCACAAGTTATAATTATACATAATTGATTCTCAAAAGTAGATGGTCTGATCTACAATAGATCTACCTCTGCAGCTATAGCAGCTACAACATCAACGGGAAGACGCGGGACGCTTCGCACACGCTTGCGCTGGGTCTGCTGGAGTCTGGCCATCTTTCCTAACTGTTGTTGTGTGATGAAGAAATAAAGCAAGGGTGAGCAGCAAGCCCACCAAAATAATATGTATAATGATTTACAATATATGAGCCTTCTCATAGTACTCATGAAAGTCTTGGTCAAAAGAAATGAACCAAGTTTGATATCTTAATGCGATGAAGTCGCAAAATATTCAGTATATATACATATATACTTTTCAAAATCTTGGAAGTCCCTCTTCCATGCATAATATACACAGAGTTCCAGTGTATAACTGTATAAAAATATCGTTGCAAGGTGATCTCATATATCTAACCTTGTCTCAACGTTTTTCTGAAAATCTTTGTCATGCATAAGATAATCATTAACTAGATATAAGTTTAAAAGATGAAGTTACAAGATACCCCAAAATACTTATATCTTTCCCAAATACTACTTGAACTACCCCCGTTCAAGTTATAATCAGTTTCAAAGGTTCATCACATAGATGAGACTACAAGACAAGATTTGAATAGATTCAATCTTTGAATATCATTATAAATAATGAAGTTACGAGATACTTCATTAAGTCCCGATATATAAATATATCATATATATCTCCCATACATTTCCTGAAAACCTCTGTCATGTAAAGTATGAACAGAGTTGCAATATCCAATGAATTTGGAAGGAAAGAATTTTGGCATAAACCAGATATCTTGCTGATCAGGCAAAGA
The DNA here is from genome assembly GCF_009905375.1 of Apium graveolens. NCBI lineage: Eukaryota > Viridiplantae > Streptophyta > Magnoliopsida > Apiales > Apiaceae > Apium > Apium graveolens. The sequence goes on along the minus strand of NC_133657.1, from coordinate 31,892,684 downwards.
TACCAATAAGTAACCTTTTCTACTGTAGATGGATGAATTCCTCACCGGTCATCACCCTGGCCGCATTAGGACCTCGCGCTAGACCGTTACCCGGCCACTCACGCGTTGATGGACTGCCACCCAGCCACTTACACATTCATAGACCGTACCCCGGCCTGTCGCTTATGCCGACTCAAACAGATGGACTTACTTCCCGAATATTGGGCAAGTAATCAAATTGTTTTCTCAAAACAGCAACCATGTTGCGAATATAAAATACACCATAGAGCCGGATCCCTCAGGTTTTGAACGAGTATTTAAATCCCCTTTTAAAGGAAGATCTTAAATATAAAAATGAGTTTTGGGATCCGCTCTAACTTTTAAAAATCATTTTGAAGACTCGAAAACATTTTTAAGAATGTTTGGAGTAATGCTGATTTAATAAAATAAATCAGTCCCAATATGAAAGAAATATCTGAATATTATTATTTAAATAATATTCCCATAAAGAATAATTGAGGTAGAAGTTGGAAAACTTATACTTGAATGAATAGCAATTAATCAAAGATATACTTATACGAAAGTAATATCTTACTTGAATATCAAAAGTAAGTTTGATTATCGAACATTATTCTTTAATAAAATAAAGAATATTAATAAATAGTAAGCGGAGTCATAATACCTCGAATGAATATTATAAACAATATTCATTAAATAAAATAAAGGAGTCATACATCCTCAAATGAATATCCAATTAATAATCACTAATAATATATACTAAGTCATAAGCCCTCGAATGAATATTCAAAATAATATTTATTAAATAAAATAAAGTTATCGAATAAACCTTATTCGATTAATAGTTTTGAAAACTATAACCATATATTTATATAATATATATATTATACTCGGGATCCTCAACTCCCGGTTTTAGAAAATGTTTTCACCTTTGGGTCCCTATACTAAGGGTATATGCAAATTACTGCTATTCTCTAGTATAGGTATTATCAACTGAACCAACAGATATATATGGCAAGAATACGAAACAGGCATGCATATATATACCATATCAGCATGCTTCAATATATCGCAACATTTGCTAATTAACCAACATGCATCTATCGCAAGATAATGCATATACATATATTCATCACAACAACAGTATAACGGGTAGAAAACTTGCCTGAGCGACTGGGGGTTACGAATGGCTCGGGACGAGTCTGGTAACCTATAAACAACAAGTAAGTTGGAATTAAACCAAAGTCACTTGTAAATCTATACTTTAACTAACTTAGACTCTAACGCTTGTTTTGCGCTTACTGATTCTCTTAAGTCACTCGAGTACCCTCGGCTCCACCATTTTAATAATTTAACCCTTTACGAGTTTAAGGCGATTCCTTCGCGAATGTCTTACCAACTTCCTAACACACTTACCATAAATGTTTCATACATTAATTAACCATTTTTGGTCTTTAACCTATGTTTCAAAGTAAGGCGAGGAGAAAAGTTTTCGTTCGCGAAACGCCGTTACTTGAAACGGTCGTTTCTCCTAAACCGTGCATCGGAATCGAACGAACTACATATCAAACGAAGCTCGTAACATGAGCTATCTAAACATGGCAGTGGTCATAATCTAGCAGGGGGTTCTCGGGTCCTAATATTATGCACAAAAACAGTCTAAAGAAAATCGGACGTTACGACGGCTATGTTTACCGCGATTACCAATATTTAAACTACTCCAATTAACCACCAACCAACTCATAACCATCAATACAACAAAACTTCACCTAAACCATACCACATCAGTCCATAATCTCCAAGGTTTTCAACTCAAACAACCACAATCAAGACCTATGAACTATAATCAAGCTTCAATTACCAAACACTTCCAAATCAAACCAAACTACTAATAATCACAATCCATGCTTCTCATTTCACAACACCAACCATTAAACTTACTAACAAATAAAGTAAAGGCTAGGGTTTGAAGTTTATACCTTCCTTTGGAGGTGTTAAGTTGCTAGGAAGCCTTAGGGAGCCTCCTACAAGCTTGATCTTTCCAAAGAAATCAAGAACACAAAGTTAGGCTTTGAAGTTTCTAAAAGTCCGATTTAAAGAACTGTAAAAATGAGGGTCTTACCATGATTATTTGGATGAGACTTGTGAACAAGAGTTGTAGGCCATCTCAATACCTTTCCAATGAGCTATAGAACACAATATTTGAGTGAGAAATGAAGGAGATACAGCAGTTTTAGTGTTCTGGTTCTGTTTGGCCGAGAGCATGAAGAACAATGCCTTGGTTTCTTTTTGATTTTGATGAAAATGATTTTACTTGGCTTGGTTGCTTTGTTTTTGTGTTTGATTTAGTCAATTACCTTGTTGCCCTTGAATTTGTGTGGTTCTCATTCAACCACACCTCCTTCCTTCCCATGTCATGCTTGTGTCATCCTCATGATGTCATCCTCCCCTCCTTGTCCTCTTTCTATTGGTTGGATGACATCATCCCCACTAATCCCCTTGATTAACTTCCTAATCGTTTGCCTAATGACCGCTGATCTGTTATACGGTTCGCTTAACTTTCGTTTTCGTTTATCGTTTGAGGAATCATACCCGGGATCTTATTACTTAGCTTCCCTTAACCTTTCTCAATATATTGTATTCCTTTTATGATCCTCTCTTATAATCCTTTAATTTAAATCCTTTTTATCCTGTTACCTTATACTCAATTCTTTCCGTATCTATTGGATTTCCGGGAAAAATCAAAGTGTTCGGATTTGGATTCTGACGATCTTTACATACACTTATATCCCATATAAAGTACTAATAAATCTCAGAATATCCATATCAGAACCCCTACATAGTGTGGCATGAAAAGTTTTCTCATTCAGCAAAAACACTATTCATAAGGGTTTCAAAAATTTCCCAAAAATTGGGGTTATTACAGTCTCCCCTCCTTAAAAGGATTCCGTCCCGGAATCAGATAGAAAATGAATAGGGATACTCTCTTAGCATTGCACTTTCTAACTCTCGAGTAAATTTTCCCACATTGTGGTTCTACCATCAAACTCTTACTAGTTTGATAACCCTTCTCCTAAGCACTCGTTCCCTTTTACTCTATACCCTTCCTGGTTGCTCCATATAGGTTACGTCTGGTTGCATGTCTATGCGCTCATATGCCCCTATTTGTCTGGCATCCGAATTACACTTCCTTAACATTGATACGTGGAACACGTTATGAACTTGCTACTTGTTCGGGGGTAGGGCTAGCTCATATGCTAACTTCCCAAACGTCTTAATATATCCAAGGGTCCAACAAATTGTAGACTTAGCTTTCCTTTCTTTCCGAACCTCATCAATCCTTTTCAAGGGTTTCCAAGGGGATACCTATAACATTACTAGGCCCCCTATTTCATACTCTTTGTCCTTTTTGAGTCAAATCAGCATACCTCTTATGTCCATCTTGGGTTACTACCAGCCGTCCTCTGATTAGATCTATCATATCCTTGGTCCTTTAGACCACTGCTGGTCCGAGCATCTTGCGCTCTACAACTTCATCCTAACATAAGGGAGATCGATATTGTCTTCCCTCAAGGATCTCATAAGGCGATATCTCAATACTGACATATGATCTATTGTCGTAAGAAAACTCAATCCGTGTTAAGTGATCATTCCAATTTTTTTCAAGTCTATTGCACAGACTCTCATTATAGCTTTTAGCATTAGAGCTTTTGCTTCTCAATACTCATTCTTTTCCAGTTCGTAATCGCTACTACTTTCCGTTCCTAATATTATACTGGTTATACTTTTGCTCGTTAGCGTTCTATAACCTTTTAATAACCACATCAACCTTAGTATCACGAATGTGTTTCCATTCCGAATACTACCACAACTTTATTACTCCTTTTTCAGCTGTTTCTATTTCCCAAAGTTTGATCAATCATATAGAAGTAAAGGAATTTGTTGAGAGATCACTATGATCATGAACACTTGTTATCTCGCATAGTTAGTACAGAAGGTGGCCAGCCTTAGTACTTGACAAGCAATTAAACAATAGTTGGTATCCTACTAGGCTTCTATCACACAGATAGACAGTCATTCGGCAATACCTCCCCTTCTGGAAGGGTTGTTCTTCTCAAATTACATGAAATGAAAAGAAGAGAAAAGAACGAACTGAAGAGAATTATATATATATAAAAAAATATACTGCCACAAAATATCTGGCTTGGAACCTACCTCTGAACTATAGAGGTTTGTCATAGGAGAACAAAACATATATGTATTTATATCAACATCAAGTATTATAGCATCCTATTTCACATGCCTAAATATTTCTATTCCGTTCATCATTCTATGGACCCATGCTCTTCCTCGAGCTTATACACAATCACCTTTGAAACTCCCTCGACATCGAAAATCGAATCTGGGATCTCATTCTATACATCATCGCTACTAGAATTCTATGCTTGCACCGCAACCTTCCTCGTATAATAATACGACTCTCTATTGATAAGAAAGAATAATAATTCACTAGGTAGATACTCTACTTAATTAGTCTATCAATGATAACTTATACACTACCACGACCCGATTTAGTGGTTACTCAATCTCAACACCCATTCCAATACAACTCTCACGGTTGTAATCAGCTCATTACTCGCAGAATCATTGCTGCCTTACTATGGTCCACCACTGACCTACTGTCGTCATTCACTTTTCCATAAAATCTTAATATCTAACCATACGGAGTCCATACATCTCGTATCTAATTCTCCTAAGGAGTTAATCATAACCACCAATCACAATTCATGAAGAACACTCCAAACTCTGACGTACTTTCATGACATGAACGTAGATAAAATTGCAGAAGAGTTTCAATCAAGCAACGATAGCAGGTTAATACCATTCTTAGTCATATGCCTTAAATAGAAGACTTAACTCAAAGGTTCGTTTAGTCCTTTTTGAAACATGGTCCTGGATTATTCTCAAGATAGTACCTCCTAAGATAGATAGCCTGTTCCTGGCGATTACACGAATTAAACTTTACCAACTACTATTACGGTTGGGTATTGCACAGTCATCAGAAGGAATGTCAATCTTCAAACCATAATTCAACCTTCACATTTTTAACCATCATCACTGTTTTCTTTTGGCACACGCGCCTATAATTATCCACTTACCTTTAAAGTGTCGGCCACCTCTTTGGCCTTTCCTGATAGTAAATTTCCTTACAGTCAATGTCATTTTAACCACCTCCAAATAAATTTTCTACCTTATTTCCGATCACTGCTTGAGTGAAGATGTTTTCCTTAAAATCAGATGGGAAAGAAAAGAAAAAAAAATATCACCATTTTTCCATAAGTTATTGCCTCAATCTTTAGAGGCTAATCACTGTCAAGACTGACTCTCAATCATACTTAGAACATTTTTTTATCTTAAGTCCTAATTGCCCTGAACAATTTCGACCATTACTGGTTCGATCCATACTTTCTCGTGGTTTTAACACGTGCCCCACTTGGCATCATTATAATTAGGTCATATTTCCTTTATCAACATTTTTATTCTTGAGAATTTCGAATATTTCCTTTCTCCTTGTAAAACCTCTAAGGTTATCCTTCAATCGTTCCTCCTGTATTCCCATATACAGGGCATATCAAAATACCATTTACTAATACTAGAACCATTGTCTATATACTTCTGAAAAATTTCTCCACTGATCCTTAAAGGTTATTATTACCTTAATCCTTTCCAATTCATACTGTCAAAACTCATACTATCCCTATTAAGGGTGAAATGCCAACCTTTATGCATTCCCCTAGGATTCGTTTTAAGTTACCGATGTTCTATCCTTAATTCCACCTTTAAAAAGGTACAAGCATCCTTCCATGGATAAATAAAGTCATATATCCTGATAAGGGTATCTTATTCAATCATTTCCACCTCGATAGTCTATACCGAATTTCACAATAGCATCCTTATTCAAGTTAAGGTCAATCCACATGGCCTCCAAAAGATAACAATGGTTATCCGCTTTCTTCCTGATTTGGTAATGATAACAATGGATGTTCTGGAAGATATTGGTCGTGTTCAACGTGAACTTCTTCTTAATAATCCTTATTTACTTTTGTTGTTTATCTCAACAGTCATCTCAATGTTGGGATATCTTTCATACCTGGCGTCTCCCTTCTGGGTATCAAGCCACCGGTCTTACACTTCACATTCTTGAAGGTCACTTCCTTCATCCAATTTTCTAATTTCTTACTTCTTCTCCTAGTCTATCCGCGTCTCATTATTTATCCTTCGAACTATCTCAAGGTTTCCTCGAATCCTCCCAACTTACAGGGGATAATATATGTATCTCTTATACCTTCAACCATCAATTTAACTCATGGTGAATCACCCTCATCCTGACGATACATACTTTTCTATTTCTATTGCTACGAGTCTTTAGGGTTTCCTCATACCCAACTCCCTTATCATTCCTCAAACTCTATTGCCTTTATATTCCTTTCCACTTCATTTCTTTTTTTTTCCTTTCTCTTATCATTATTTCATGACCAACACAACATAAGCATTGATTTCACATCCCGTCATTCTGGATTCGTGTCCTCAGAACGAATCTTGATAACTTTTACAACTTAGATTCATAATTCATCATACTCGTCTGCCTTTGTTCTGGCTCTAAAGCTTTTACACTATCTCCATAACCTTGGGAAGTACTTTCCGAAAACAATTGACTGAACTTAAATCAGTTTATTATAACCTCTGGCTCCGTGCCTTTCTTGGTCTTTCACCAGCGGGTGGCCTCTCTCTTAGGAGGGTAAGTGACAAAAACAGTCCTTTGTGTTCGTCAATCATTTAGAATCTCAAATGATTCCTATTTCCTTTAGCCAGGCTCTTGCCTCGGCTGGGTCAGCTTGTTCCATGGAACTCTGAGAGCTTAGCGACTTAAAGGTCCTGAAAGAATTTCTCACCGCACTGTCTCCTCAGGGTGGTGGTTGGGGATAATAGTCTAAGTTCTTTTAGACAGGTCCATGAATTGCCGTATAGGAGTACCGTCTCGGGTCTCCTTTCCTTACTCGACTTTTGTTTCCTTAGTATGAAATGTTTCATCCTACTCCCCATAATTGGGGTCATCTTTTAATTTAAAATCCTCATTTTCCACTCCATTATGTCATGGGTTCCTTCTATCTTGATGGCGACCTCCCTGACTATCACGTTCAGGGTTTGCTCTAAATCTTATTCCTCAAACTAGCTTTCATCTAAGTTCTCATCTTAGCTCTTGAACTTTGGAACCCAAATTCTATAGGAATACCTCATTATTCCCTTCTCATCTTTCTCGTATTAATCTTTATCTATTGTTGGCTCTCTGCCTTCATTCATAACTTTTTCTGGCACAATATGATCTTTTCCAATAATTCGGGCTGTATTGCAATCTCAAACAGCTTTTCGGTACCGGCTCCGGTTACCTTCACTACTATTTCCATTTTCTCAAAATCTCTTATAAACTCTCCAAAAGACATTATCATCTTGAGTCTCTCCTTTTTACTAAGGGCATCAGCCACCATATTGGCTTTCCCCGAATGATAAAGAATCTCCCAATCATAATTCTTGATTAGCTCTAACCGCCTCCTCTGGCGTATGTTGAGCTTTCTACGTAAGAATGTACTAGAGCACTTATGGCTTAGGTAATTCTCGCACTTCTCTCCATACAAGTAGTGCCTCCAATCTTTAGGGTAAAACTATTGCCACGAGCCTAAGCTCATGGCGGGGATATCGAATTTCATATTACCTTAATTGTCTTGACGCAGACGCGATTATCTTGCTGTGCTAAGAAGCACCCTAATTCCTTATGCGAAGCGTCACTTACAAATCACAAAATCTCCTTTTTCCATCCGGCAACGCCAGCATAGGGGCCATCACCAACCTCTGCTTCAGTTCTTGAAAGCTGTTCTCGCATTTCTCTGTCCATTCGAACTTCTCAGTCTTACGAGTAAGCCGCGTTAAAGGGGCTACTATCTTTACAACTTGAACGAACCTCCGGTAGTGACCGGCCAATCCTACCTCTGGTAGTTGCCCTAACCATGGTCATCAATTCCTCAGTGGTCCTTTATTCATCTTGTCAGGATCCTCCATGGGATCCTCCTCAGCAACTATCCCTTCTAGGACAACATCCTCAACCGCTACATCCTCAATATCAACATCATCCGGTCCCGCGTTAGGACGCTCTATCGGATCCATAATCTGATCCCAATATAATAAAACATCATCGCGTTTGTTCCTCAACTTCAGGGTTCGGAGTCCCGCTACCATATACGATAACGAACTACGCTTCTATCGCTACATTTATAAGGGTTCCCATAAGGGTTTTAACTGTCAGTACTACGTTAGGTAGTCCGACTATGAACTTGGCAAGAGTTCTTATTATCTTAGTGAACTTATTATCTTAACGTCCCATCATCTCTGAGGTTTATAACGCTTAGCTCTGATACCATTTCTGTAACACCCCCAGAGGGTCGGGGATCCGGGTCGTCACGGTCTTTCTTTCCACAATATCACTTCACTTAATTAATAAATAACCTTATGCTGTGACCCCACACACACACCACAACCCGTTATAGTCTCAGAGATGAAATTTAAATAAGTACAAGTCTTTGAATCCACAATTTAAAAGTTATTACAACCCAAAATGATTACTTGATAAATTTACAGTTAATTGCCATTATCTGCCACAAGTTATAATTATACATAATTGATTCTCAAAAGTAGATGGTCTGATCTACAATAGATCTACCTCTGCAGCTATAGCAGCTACAACATCAACGGGAAGACGCGGGACGCTTCCCACGCGCTTGCGCTGGGTCTGCTGGAGTCTGGCCATCTTTCCTAACTGTTGTTGTGTGATGAAGAAATAAAGCAAGGGTGAGCAGCAAGCCCACCAAAATAATATGTATAATGATTACAATATATGAGCCTTCTCATAGTACTCATGAAAGTCTTGGTCAAAAGAAATGAACCAAGTTTGATATCTTAATGCGATGAAGTCGCAAAATATTCAGTATATACATATATACTTTTCAAAATCTTGGAAGTCCTCTTCCATGCATAATATACACAGAGTTCCAGTGTATAACTGTATAAAAATATCGTTGCAAGGTGATCTCATATATCTAACCTTGTCTCAACGTTTTTCTGAAAATCTTTGTCATCATAAGACAATCATTAACTAGATATAAGTTTAAAAGATGAAGTTACAAGATACCCCAAATACTTATATCTTTCCCAAATACTACTTGAACTACCCCGTTCAAGTTATAATCAGTTTCAAAGGTTCATCACATAGATGAGACTACAAGACAAGATTTGAATAGATTCAATCTTTGAATATCATTATAAATAATGAAGTTACGAGATACTTCATTAAGTCCGATATATAAATATATTATATATATCTCATACATTTCCTGAAAACCTCTGTCATGTAAAGTATGAACAGAGTTGCAATATCCAATGAATTTGGAAGGAAAAGAATTTTGGCATAAACCAGATATCTTGCTGATCAGGCAAAGATACCAATAAGTAACCTTTTCTACTGTAGATGGATGAATTCCTCACCGGTCATCACCCTGGCCGCATTAGGACCTCGCGCTAGACCGTTACCCGGCCACTCACGCGTTGATGGACTGCCACCCAGCCACTTACACTTTATAGACCGTACCCCGGCCTGTCGCTTATGCCGACTCAATTAGATGGGCTTACTTCCCGAACATTGGGCAAGTAATCAATTTTTCTCAAAACAGCAACCTTGTTGCGAATATAAAATACACCATAGAGCCGGATCCCCAGGTTTTGACGAGTATTTAAATCCCCTTAAAAGGAAGATCTTAAATATAAAAATGAGTTTTGGGATCCGCTCTAACTTTTAAAATCATTTTGAAGACTCGAAAACATTTTTAAGAATGTTTGGAGTAATGCTGATTTAATAAAATAAATCAGTCCCAATATGAAAGAAATATCTGAATATTATTATTTAAATAATATTCCCATAAAGAATAATTGAGGTAGAAGTTGGAAAACTTATACTTGAATGAATAGCAATTAATCAAAGATATACTTATACGAAAGTAATATCTTTACTTGAATATCAAAAGTAAGTTTGATTATCGAACATTATTCTTTAATAAAATAAAGAATATTAATAAATAGTAAGCGGAGTCATAATACCTCGAATGAATATTATAAACAATATTCATTAAATAAAATAAAGGAGTCATACATCCTCAAATGAATATCCAATTAATAATCATTAATAATATAAACTGAGTCATAAGCCCTCGAATGAATATTCAAATAATATTCATTAAATAAAATAAAGTTATCGAATAAACCTTATTCGATTAATAGTTTTGAAAACTATAACCATATATTATATAAATATATATATTATACTCGGGATCCTCGACTCCCGGTTTTAGAAAATGTTTTCACCTTTGGGTCCCTATACTAAGGGTATATGCAATTACCGCTATCTCTAGCATAGGTATTATCAACTGAACCAACAGATATATATGGCAAGAATATGAAACAGGCATGCATATATATACCATATCAGCATGCTTCAATATATCGCAACATTTGCTAATAACCAACATGCATCTATCGCAAGATAATGCATATACATATATCATCACAACAACAGTATAACGGGTAGAAAACTTGCCTGAGCGACTGGGGGTTACGAATGGCTCGGGACGAGTCTGGTAACCTATAAACAACAAGTAAGTTGGAATTAAACCAAAGTCACTTGTAAATCTATACTTTAACTAACTTAGACTCTAACGCTTGTTTTGCGCTTACTGATTCTCTTAAGTCACTCGAGTACCCTCGGCTCCACCATTTTTAATAATTTAACCTTTACGAGTTTTAAGGCGATTCCTTCGCGAGTGTCTTACCAACTGCCTAACACACTTACCATAAATGTTTCATACATTAATTAACCCTTTTTGGTCTTTAACCTATGTTTCAAAGTAAGGCGAGGGGAAAAGTTTCGTTCGCGAAACGCCGTTACTTGAAACGGTCGTTTCTCCTAAACCGTGCATCGGAATCGAACGAACTACATATCAAAACGAAGCTCGTAACATGAGCTATCTAAACATGGCAGTGGTCATAATCTAGCAGGGGGTTCTCGGGTCCTAATTATGCACAAAAACAGTAAAGAAAATCGGACGTTACGACGGCTATGTTTACGCGATTACCAATGTTTAAACTACTCCAATTAACCACCAACCAACTCATAACCATCAATACAACAAAACTTCACCTAAACCATACCACATCAGTCCATAATCTCCAAGGTTTTCAACTCAAACAACCACAATCAAGACCTATGAACTATAATCAAGCTTCAATTACCAAAACACTTCCAAATCAAACCAAACTACTAATAATCACAATCCATGCTTCTCATTTCACAACACCAACCATTAAACTTACTAACAAATAAAGTAAAGGCTAGGGTTTGAAGTTTATACCTTCCTTGGGAGGTGTTAAGTTGCTAGGAAGCCTTAGGGAGCCTCCTACAAGCTTGATCTTTCCAAAGAAATCAAGAACACAAAGTTAGGCTTTGAAGTTTCTAAAAGTCCGATTTAAAGAACTGTAAAAATGAGGGTCTTACCATGATTATTTGGACGAGACTTGTGAACAAGAGTTGTAGGCCATCTCAATACCTTTCCAATGAGCTATAGAACACAATATTTGAGTGAGAAATGAAGGAGATACAGCAGTTTTAGTGTTCTGGTTCTGTTTTGGCCGAGAGCATGAAGAACAATGCCTTGGTTTCTTTTTGATTTTGATGAAAATGATTTTACTTGGCTTGGTTGCTTTGTTTTTGTGTTTGATTTAGTCAATTACCTTGTTGCCCTTGAATTTGTGTGGTTCTCATTCAACCACACCTCCTTCCTTCCCATGTCATGCTTGTGTCATCCTCATGATGTCATCCTCCCCTCCTTGTCCTCTTTCTATTGGTTGGATGACATCATCCCCACTAATCCCCTTGATTAACTTCCTAATCGTTTGCCTAATGACCGCTGATCTGTTATACGGTTCGCTTAACTTTCGTTTTCGTTTATCGTTTGAGGATCATACCCGGGATCTTATTACTTAGGTTCCCTTAACCTTTCTCAATATATTGTATTCCTTTTATGATCCTCTCTTATAATCCTTTAATTTAAATTTTTTATCCTGTTACCTTATACTCAATTCTTTCCGTATCTATTGGATTTCCGGGAAAAATCAAAGTGTTCGGATTTGGATTCTGACGATCTTTACATACACTTATATCCCATATAAAGTACTAATAAAATCTCAGAATATCCATATCAGAACCCCTACATAGTGTGGCATGAAAAGTTTTCTCATTCAGCAAAAACACTATTCATAAGGGTTTCAAAAATTTCCCAAAAATTGGGGTTATTACCATTATGTTTAGTGTCTCCCATGGTGTTTTCACTCTTCTCTCCACTCGTGTTTACACTCATTCTCACAAGTGTATCACTCCTCTCATAGCTCCAA